>NW_028322238.1:9035000-9100000 GCF_059928025.1 Delphinapterus leucas | reverse complement strand
GTTAGGGTACGACAACGGTTTAGTGGAGCGTACGTGTTAGGGTACGGGTTAGTGTTAGCGTACGGGTTAGGATTAGGGGACGGGTGAGGTTAAGGCTTCGGGTAAGGGTTAGGGTTAGGGTTAGGGTTAGTGTTAGGGGACGGGGACGGTTTAGGGTACAGTTTAGGGTACGACAATGTTTTAGGGTGAGCCTACGTGATAGGGTACGGGTTAGTGTTAGCGTACGGGTTAGGATTATGGGACGGGTGAGGGTAAGGCTTCGGGTAAGGGTTAGGTTTAGGCTTAGGGTTAGGGTTAGGGTTAGGGTTAGGGGACGGGGATGGTTTAGGGTACAGGTTAGGGTACGACAACGGTTTAGGGTGAGCGTACGTGTTAGGGTACGGGTTAGTGTTAGCGTACGGGTTAGGATTAGGGGACGGGTGAGGGTAAGGCTTTGGGTAAGGGTTAGGGTTATGGTTAAGGTTAGTGGATGGGCACGGGGACGGTTTAGAGTACAGGTTAGGGTACGACAACGGTTTATGTTGAGCGTACGTGTTAGGGTAGGGGTTAGTGTTAGCGTACGGGTTACGATTAGGGGACGGGTGAGGGTAAGGCTTCGGGTAAGGGTTAGGGTTAGGGTTAGGGTTAGGTTTAGGGGACGGGGACGGTTTAGAGTACAGGTTAGGGTACGACAACGGTTTAGGGGAGCGTACGTGTTAGGGTACGGGTTAGTTTTAGCGTACGGTTTAGGATTAGGGGACGGGTGAGGGTAAGGCTTCGGGTAAGGGTTAGGGTTAGTGTTAGGGTTAGGGTTAGGGTTAGGGGACAGGGACGGTTTAGGGTACAGGTTAGGGTATGACAACGGTTTAGGTTGAGCGTACGTGTTAGGGTACGGGTTAGTGTTAGCGTACGGGTTAGGATTAGGGGACGGGTGAGGGTAAGGCATCGGGTAAGGGTTAGGGTTAAGGTTAGGGTTAGGGTTTGGGGACGGGGACGGTTTAGGGTACAGTTTAGGGTACGACAACGGTTTAGGGTGAGCATACGTGTTAGGGTACGGGTTAGTGTTAGCGTACGGTTTAGGATTAGGGGACGGGTGAGTGTAAGGCTTCGGGTAAGGGTTAGGGTTAGGTTTAGGGTTAGGGTTAGGGGACGGGGACGGGGACGGTTTAGGGTACAGGTTAGGGTACGTCAACGGTTTAGGGTGAGCGTACGTGTTAGGGTACGGGTTAGTGTTAGCGTACGGGTAAGGATTAGGGGACGGGTAAGGGTAAGGCTTCGGGATAGGGTTAGGGTTAGGGTTACGGTTAGGTTTAGGGTTAGGGGACGGGCACGGGGACGGTTTAGGGTACAGGTTAGTGTACGACAACGGTTTAGGGTGAGCGTACCTGTTAGGGTACGGGTTAGTGTTAGCGTACGGGTTAGGATTAGGGGACGGGTGAGGGTAAGGCTTCGGGTAAGGGTTAGGGTTAGGGTTAGGGTTACGGTTAGGGGACGGGGAAGGTTTAGGGTACAGGTTAGGGTACGACAACGATTTAGGGTGAGCGTACGTGTTAGGGTACGGGTTAGTGTTAGTGTACGGGTTACGATTAGGGGACGGATGAGGGTAAGGCTTCGGGTAAGGGTTAGGGTTAGGGTTAGGGTTAGGGTTAGGGGACGGGCACGGGGACGGTTTAGGGTACAGGTTAGGGTACGACAACGGTTTATGGTGAGCGTACGTGTTAGGGTACGGGTTAGTATTAGCGTACGGGTTAGGATTAGGGGACGGGTGAGGGTAAGGCTTCGGGTAAGGGTTAGGGTTAGGGTTAGGGTTAGGTTTAGGGGACGGGGACGGTTTAGGGTACAGGTTAGGGTACGACAACGGTTTAGGGGAGCGTACGTGTTAGGGTACGGGTTAGTTTTAGCGTACGGGTTAGGATTAGGGGACGGGTGAGGGTAAGGCTTCGGGTAAGGGTTAGGGTTAGGGTTAGGGTTAGGGTTAGGGTTAGGGCACAGGGACGGTTTAGGGTACAGGTTAGGGTACGACAAAGGTTTAGGATGAGCGTACGTGTTAGGGTACGGGTTAGTGTTAGCGTACGGGTTAGGATTAGGGGACGGGTGAGGGTAAGGCATCGGGTAAGGGTTAGGGTTAGGGTTAGGGTTAGGGTTTGGGGACGGGGACGGTTTAGGGTACAGTTTACGGTACGACAACGGTTTAGGGTGAGCGTACGTGTTAGGGTACGGGTTAGTGTTAGCGTACGGGTTAGGATTAGGGGACGGGTGAGTGTAAGGCTTCCAGTAAGGGTTAGGGTTAGGGTTAGGGGACGGGGACGGTTTAGGGTACAGGTTAGGGTACGACAACGGTTTAGGGTGAGCGTACGTGTTAGGGTACAGGTTAGTGTTAGCGTACGGGTTAGGATTAGGGGACGGGTCAGGGTAAGGCTTCGGGTAAGGGTTGGGTTAGGGTTAGGGTTAGGGCTAGGGGACGGGGACGGTTTAGGGTACAGGTTAGGGTACGACAATGGTTTAGGATCAGCGTACGTGTTAGGGTACGGGTTAGTGTTAGCGTACGGGTTAGGATTAGGGGACGGGTGAGGGTAAGGCTTCGGGTAAGGGTTAGGGTTAGGGTTAGGGTTAGGGTTAGGGTTAGGGGACGGGGAAGGTTTAGGGTACAGGTTAGGGTACGACAACGATTTAGAGTGAGCGTACGTGTTAGAGAACAGGTTAGTGTTAGTGTACGTGTTAGGATTAGGGGACGGGTGAGGGTAAGGCTTCGGGTAAGGGTTAGGGTTAGGGTTAGGGTTAGGGTTAGGGGAAGGGGACGGGGACGGTTTAGGGTACAGGTTAGGGTACGACAACGGTTTAGGGTGAGCGTACGTGTTAAGATACGGGTTAGTGTTACCGTACGGGTTAGTATTAGGGGACGTGTGAGGGTAAGGCTTCGGGTAAGGGTTAGGGTTAGGGTTGGGTTAAGTTTAGGGTTAGGGGACGGGGACTGTTTAGGGTACAGCTTAGGGTACGACAACGGTTTAGGGTGAGCGTACGTGTTAGGATACGGTTTAGTGTTAGCGTACGGGTTAGGATTAGAGGACGGGTGAGGGTAAGGCTTCGGGTAAGGGTTAGGGTTAGGGTTAGGGTTAGGGTTAGGGTTAGGGGACGGGGACGGTTTAGGGTACAGGTTAGGGTACGACAACGGTTTAGGGTGAGCGTACGTGTTAGGGTACTGGTTAGTGTTAGCGTACGGGTTAGGATTAGGGGACGGGTGAGGGTAAGGCTTCGGGTAAGGGTTAGGGTTAGGGTTAGGTTTAGGGTTAGGGTTAGGGTTTGGGGATGGGGACGGTTTAGGGTACAGGTTAGGTTACGACAACGGTTTAGGGGAGCATACGTGTTAGGGTACGGGTTAGTGTTAGCGTACGGGTTAGGATTAGGGGACGGGTGAGGGTAAGGCTTCGGGTAAGGGTTAGGGTTAGGGTTAGGGTTAGGGTTAGGGTTAGGGTTAGGGGACGGGGACTGTTTAGGGTACAGGTTAGGGTACGACAACGGTTTAGGGTGAGCGTACGTGTTAGGGTACGGGTTAGTGTTAGCGTACGGGTTAGGATTAGAGGACGGGTGAGGGTAAGGATTCGGGTAAGGGTTAGGGTTAGGGTTAGGGTTAGGGTTAGGGTTAGGGGACGGGGACGGTTTCGGGTACAGGTTAAGGTACGTCAACGGTTTAGGGTGAGCGTACGTGTTAGGGTACGGTTTAGTGTTAGCGTACGGGTTAGGATTAGGGGACGGGTGAGGGTAAGGCTTCGGGTAAGGGTTAGGGTTAGTTTTAGGGTTAGGGTTAGGGTTAGGGGACGGGGACTGTTTAGGGTACAGGTTAGGGTACGACAACGGTTTAGGGTGAGTGTACGTTTTACGGTATGGTTTAGTGTTAGCGCACGGGTTAGGATTATGGGACGGGTGAGGGTAAGGCTTCGGGTAAGGGTTACGGTTAGGGTTAGGCTTAGGGTTAGGGTTAGGGTTAGGGGATGGGGACGGTTTAGGGTACAGGTTAGGGTATGACAACGGTTTAGGGTGAGCGTACGTGTTAGGGTACGGGTTAGAGTTAGCGTACGGGTTAGGATTAGGGAACGGGTGAGGGTAAGGCTTCGGGTAAGGGTTAGGGTTAGGGTTAGGGTTAGGGTTAGGGTTAGAGGACGGGGACGGTTTAGGGTACAGGTTAGGGTACGACAACGGTTTAGGGTGAGCGTACGTGTTAGGGTACGGGTTAGTGTTAGCGTACGGGATAGGATTAGGTGACGGGTGAGGGTAAGGCTTCGAGTAAGGGTTAGTGTTAGGGTTCGGTTTAGGGTTAGGGGACGGGCACGGGGACGGTTTAGGGTACAGGTTAGGGTACGACAACGGTTTAGGGTGAGCGTACGTGTTAGGGTACGGGTTAGTGTTAGCGTACGGGTTAGGATTAGGGGACGGTTGAGGGTAAGGCTTCGGGTAATTAATAGGGTTAGGGTTAGGGTTAGGGTTAGGGTTAGGGTTAGGGGACGGGGACGGTTTAGGGTACAGGTTAGGGTACGACAACGGTTTAGGGTGAGCGTACGTGTTAGAGTACGGGTTAGGATTAGGGGACGGGAGAGGGTAAGGCTTCGGGTAAGGGTTAGGGTTAGGTTTAGGTTTAGGGTTAGGGGACGGTGACGGGGACTGTTTAGGGTACAGGTTAGGGTACGACAACGGTTTAGGGTGAGCGTACGTGTTAGGGTACGGGTCAGTGTTAGCGTACGGGTTAGGATTAGGGGACGGGTGAGGGTAAGGCTACGGGTAAGGGTTAGGGTTAGGGTTAGGTTTAGGGTTAGGGTTAGGGGACGGGGACGGTTTAGGGTACAGCTTAGGGTACGACAACGGTTTAGGGTGTGCGTACGTTTTAGGGTACGGTTTAGTGTTAGTGTACGGGTTAGGATTAAAGGTCGGTTGAGGGTAAGGCTTCGTGTAAGGGTTAGGGTTAGGGTTAGGGTTAGGGTTAGGGTTAGGGGACGGGGACGGTTTAGGGTACAGGTTAGGGTACGACAACGGTTTAGGGTGAGCGTACGTGTTAGGGTACGGGTTAGTGTTAGTGTACGGGTAAGGATTAGGGGACGGGTGAGTGTAAGGCTTCGGGTAAGGGTTAGGGTTAGGGTTAGGGTTAGGGTTAGGGTTAGGGTTAGGGGACGGGGACGGTTTAGGGTACAGGTTAGGGTACATCAACGGTTTAGGGTGAGCGTACGTGTTAGGGTACGGGTTAGTGTTAGCGTACGGGTTAGGATTAGGGGACGGGTGAGGGTAAGGCTTCGGGTAAGGGTTAGGGTTAGGGTTAGGGTTAGGGTTAGGGGACGGGGACGGTTTAGGGTACAGGTTAGCGTACGACAACAGTTTAGGCTGAGCGTACGTTTTACGGTATTGGTTAGTGTTAGCGTACGGGTTAGTATTATGGGACGGGTGAGGGTAAGGCTTCGGGTAAGGGTTAGGGTTAGGGTTAGGGTTAGGGTTAGGGGACGGGGACGGTTTAGGGTACAGGTTAGTGTACGACAACGGTTTAGGGTGAGCGTACGTGTTAGGGTACGGGTTAATGTTAGCGTACGGTTTAGGATTAGGGGACGTTTGAGGGTAAGGCTTCGGGTAAGGGTTAGGGTTAGGGTTAGGGTTAGGGTTAGGGTTAGAGGACGGGGACGGTTTAGGGTACAGGTTAGGGTACGACAAAGGTTTAGGGTGAGCGTACGTGTTAGGGTACGGTTTAGTGTTAGCGTACGGGATAGGAATAGGGGACGGGTGAGGGTAAGGCTTCGGGTAAGGGTTAGGGTTAGGGTTAGGTTTAGGGTTAGGGGACGGGCACGGGGACAGTTTAGGGTACAGGTTAGGGTACGACAACGGTTTAGGGTGAGCGTACGTGTTAGGGTACGGGTTAGTTTTAGCGTACGGGTTAGGATTAGGGGACGGGTGAGGGTAAGGCTTCGGGTAAGGGTTAGGGTTAGGGTTAGGGTTAGGGTTAGGGTTAGGGGACGGGGACGGTTTAGGGTACAGGTTAGAGTACGACAACGGTTTAGGGTGAGCGTACGTGTTAGGGTACGGGTTATTGTTAGCGTACGTGTTAGGATTAGGGGACGGGTGAGGGTAAGGCTTCGGGTAAGGGTTAGGGTTAGGGTTAGGTTTAGGGTTAGGGAACGGGCACGGGGACAGTTTAGGGTACAGGTTAGGGTACGACAACGGTTTAGGGTGAGCGTACGTGTTAGGGTACGGGTTAGTGTTAGCGGACGGGTTAGGATTAGGGGACGGGTGAGGGTAAGGCTTCGGGTAAGGGTTAGGGTTAGGGTTAGGGTTAGGGTTAGGGGACGGGGACGGTTTAGGGTACAGGTTAGAGTACGACAACGGTTTAGGGTGAGCGTACGTGTTAGGGTACGGGTTATTGTTAGCGTACGGGTTAGGATTAGGGGACGGGTGAGGGTAAGGCTTCGGGTAAGGGTTAGGGTTAGGGTTAGGGTTGGGTTAGGGTTAGGGGACGGGGACGGTTTAGGGTACAGTTTAGGGTACGACAACGGTTTAGGGTGAGCGTACGTGTTAGGGTACGGGTTAGTGTTAGCGTACGGGTTAGGATTAGGGGACGGGTGAGGGTAAGGCTTCGGGTAAGGGTTAGGGTTAGGGTTAGGGTTAGGGTTAGGGGACGGGGACGGTTTAGGGTACAGTTTAGAGTACGACAACGGTTTAGGGTGAGCGTACGTGTTAGGGTACGGGTTATTGTTAGCGTACGGGTTAGGATTAGGGGACGGGTGAGGGTAAGGCTTCGGGTAAGGGTTAGGGTTAGGGTTAGGGTTAGGGTTAGGGGACGGGCACGGGGACGGTTTAGGGTACAGGTTAGTGTACGACAACGGTTTATGGTGAGCGTACGTGTTAGGGTACGGGTTAGTGTTAGCGTACGGGTTAGGATTAGGGGACGGGTGAGGGTAAGGCTTCGGGTAAGGGTTAGGGTTAGGGTTAGGGTTAGGTTTAGGGGACGGGGACGGTTTTGGGTACAGGTTAGGGTACGACAACGGTTTAGTGGAGCGTACGTGTTAGGGTACGGGTTAGTGTTAGCGTACGGTTTAGGATTAGGGGACGGGTGAGTGTAAGGCTTCCGGTAAGGGTTAGGGTTAAGGTTAGGGTTAGGGGACGGGGACGGGGACGGTTTAGGGTACAGGTTAGGGTACGACAATGGTTTAGGGTGAGCGTACGTGTTAGGGTACGGGTTATTGTTAGCGTACGGGTTAGGTTTAGGGGACGGGTGAGTGTAAGGCTTCGGGTAAGGGTTAGGGTTAGGGTTAAGTTTATGGTTAGGGGACGGGGACGGGGACGGTTTAGGGTACAGTTTAGGGTACGACAACGGTTTAGGGTGAGCGTAAATGTTAAGGTATGGTTTAGTGTTAGCGTACGGGTTAGGATTAGGGGACGGGTGAGGGTAAGGCTTCGGGTAAGGGTTAGGGTTAGGGTTAGGGTTAGGGTTAGGGGACGGGGACGGGGATGGTTTAGGGTACAGGTTAGGGTACGACAACGGTTTAGGGTGAGCGTATGTTTTAGGGTACGGGTTAGTGTTAGCGTACGGGTTAGGATTATGGGACGGGTGAGGGTAAGGCTTCGGGTAAGGGTTAGGTTTAGGGTTAGGGTTAGGGTTAGGGTTAGGGGACGGGGACGGTTTAGGGTACAGGTTAGGGTACGACAACGGTTTAGGGTGAGCGTACGTGTTAGGGTACGGGTTAGTGTTAGTGTACGGGTAAGGATTAGTGGACGGGTGAGTGTAAGGCTTCGGGTAAGGGTTAGGGTTAGGGTTAGGGTTAGGGTTAGGGTTAGGGGACGGGGACGGTTTAGGGTACAGGTTAGGGTACATCAACGGTTTAGGGTGAGCGTACGTGTTAGTGTACGGGTTAGTGTTAGCGTACGGGTTAGGATTAGGGGACGGGTGAGGGTAAGGCTTCGGGGAAGGGTTAGGGTTAGGGTTAGGGTTAGGGTTAGGGTTAGGAGACGGGGACGGTTTAGGGTACAGGTTAGTGTACGACAACGGTTTATGGTGAGCGTACCTGTTAGGTTACGGTTTAGTGTTAGCGTACGGGTTAGGATTAGGGGACGGGTGAGGGTAAGGCTTCGGGTAAGGGTTAGGGTTAGGGTTAGGGTTAGGGTTAGGGGACGGGGACGGTTTAGGGTACAGGTTAGCGTACGACAACAGTTTAGGCTGAGCGTACGTTTTACGGTATTGGTTAGTGTTAGCGTACGGGTTAGTATTATGGGACGGGTGAGGGTAAGGCTTCGGGTAAGGGTTAGGGTTAGGGTTAGGGTTAGGGTTAGGGGACGGGGACGGTTTAGGGTACAGGTTAGTGTACGACAACTGTTTAGGGTGAGCGTACGTTTTAGGGTACGGGTTAATGTTAGCGTACGGTTTAGGATTAGGGGACGTGTGAGGGTAAGGCTTCGGGTAAGGGTTAGGGTTAGGGTTAGGGTTAGGGTTAGGGTTAGAGGACGGGGACGGTTTAGGGTACAGGTTAGGGTACGACAAAGGTTTAGGGTGAGTGTACGTGTTAAGGTACGGTTTAGTGTTAGCGTACGGGATAGGGATAGGGGACGGGTGAGGGTAAGGCTTCGGGTAAGGGTTAGGGTTAGGGTTAGGTTTAGGGTTAGGGAACGGGCACGGGGACAGTTTAGGGTACAGGTTAGGGTACGACAACGGTTTAGGGTGAGCGTACGTGTTAGGGTACGGGTTAGTGTTAGCGGACGGGTTAGGATTAGGGGACGGGTGAGGGTAAGGCTTCGGGTAAGGGTTAGGGTTAGGGTTAGGGTTAGGGTTAGGGGACGGGGACGGTTTAGGGTACAGGTTAGAGTACGACAACGGTTTAGGGTGAGCGTACGTGTTAGGGTACGGGTTATTGTTAGCGTACGGGTTAGGATTAGGGGACGGGTGAGGGTAAGGCTTCGGGTAAGGGTTAGGGTTAGGGTTAGGGTTGGGTTAGAGTTAGGGGACGGGGACGGTTTAGGGTACAGTTTAGGGTACGACAACGGTTTAGGGTGAGCGTACGTGTTAGGGTACGGGTTAGTGTTAGCGTACGGGTTAGGATTAGGGGACGGGTGAGGGTAAGGCTTCGGGTAAGGGTTAGGGTTAGGGTTAGGGTTAGGGTTAGGGGACGGGGACGGTTTAGGGTACAGGTTAGAGTACGACAACGGTTTAGGGTGAGCGTACGTGTTAGGGTACGGGTTATTGTTAGCGTACGGGTTAGGATTAGGGGACGGGTGAGGGTAAGGCTTCGGGTAAGGGTTAGGGTTAGGGTTAGGGGACGGGCACGGGGACGGTTTAGGGTACAGGTTAGGGTACGACAACGGTTTATGGTGAGCGTACGTGTTAGGGTACGGGTTAGTGTTAGCGTACGGGTTAGGATTAGGGGACGGGTGAGGGTAAGGCTTCGGGTAAGGGTTAGGGTTAGGTTTAGGGGACGGGGACGGTTTTGGGTACAGGTTAGGGTACGACAACGGTTTAGTGGAGCGTACGTGTTAGGGTACGGGTTAGTGTTAGCGTACGGGTTAGGATTAGGTGACGGGTGAGGTTAAGGCTTCGGGTAAGGGTTAGGGTTAGGGTTAGGGTTAGTGTTAGGGGACGGGGACGGTTTAGGGTACAGGTTAGTGTACGACAACGGTTTAGGTTGAGCGTACCTGTTAGGGTACGGGTTAGTTTTAGCGTACGGGTTAGGATTAGGGGACGGGTGAGGGTAAGGTTTCAGGTAAGGGTTCGGGTTAGGGTTAGGGTTAGGGTTAGGGTTAGGCGACGGGGACGGTTTAGCGTACAGGTTAGGGTACGACAACGGTTTAGGGTGAGCGTACGTGTTAAGGTACGTGTTAGTGTTAGTGTACGGGTTAGGATTAGGGGACGGGTTAGGGTAAGGCTTCGGGTAAGGGTTAGGTTTAGGGTTAGGGTTAGGGTTAGGGTTAGGGGACGGGGACGGTTTAGGGTACAGGTTAGGGTACATCAACGGTTTAGGGTGAGCGTACGTGTTAGTGTACGGGTTAGTGTTAGCGTACGGGTTAGGATTAGGGGACGGGTGAGGGTAAGGCTTCGGGGAAGGGTTAGGGTTAGGGTTAGGGTTAGGGTTAGGGTTAGGAGACGGGGACGGTTTAGGGTACAGGTTAGTGTACGACAACGGTTTAGGGTGAGCGTACCTGTTAGGTTACGGGTTAGTGTTAGCGTACGGGTTAGGATTAGGGGACGGGTGAGGGTAAGGCTTCGGGTAAGGGTTAGGGTTAGGGTTAGGGTTAGGGTTAGGGGACGGGGACGGTTTAGGGTACAGGTTAGCGTACGACAACAGTTTAGGCTGAGCGTACGTTTTACGGTATTGGTTAGTGTTAGCGTACGGGTTAGTATTATGGGACGGGTGAGGGTAAGGCTTCGGGTAAGGGTTAGGGTTAGGGTTAGGGTTAGGGTTAGGGGACGGGGACGGTTTAGGGTACAGGTTAGTGTACGACAACTGTTTAGGGTGAGCGTACGTTTTAGGGTACGGGTTAATGTTAGCGTACGGTTTAGGATTAGGGGACGTGTGAGGGTAAGGCTTCGGGTAAGGGTTAGGGTTAGGGTTAGGGTTAGGGTTAGGGTTAGAGGACGGGGACGGTTTAGGGTACAGGTTAGGGTACGACAAAGGTTTAGGGTGTGTGTACGTGTTAAGGTACGGTTTAGTGTTAGCGTACGGGATAGGGATAGGGGACGGGTGAGGGTAAGGCTTCGGGTAAGGGTTAGGGTTAGGGTTAGGTTTAGGGTTAGGGAACGGGCACGGGGACAGTTTAGGGTACAGGTTAGGGTACGACAACGGTTTAGGGTGAGCGTACGTGTTAGGGTACGGGTTAGTGTTAGCGGACGGGTTAGGATTAGGGGACGGGTGAGGGTAAGGCTTCGGGTAAGGGTTAGGGTTAGGGTTAGGGTTAGGGTTAGGGGACGGGGACGGTTTAGGGTACAGGTTAGAGTACGACAACGGTTTAGGGTGAGCGTACGTGTTAGGGTACGGGTTATTGTTAGCGTACGGGTTAGGATTAGGGGACGGGTGAGGGTAAGGCTTCGGGTAAGGGTTAGGGTTAGGGTTAGGGTTGGGTTAGAGTTAGGGGACGGGGACGGTTTAGGGTACAGTTTAGGGTACGACAACGGTTTAGGGTGAGCGTACGTGTTAGGGTATGGGTTAGTGTTAGCGTACGGGTAGGATTAGGGGACGCATTAAGGCAAGGCTTCGGGTAAGGGTTAGGGTTAGGGTTAGGGTTAAGTTTAGGGGACGGGGACAGTTTAGGGTACAGGTTAGAGTACGACAACGGTTTAGGGTGAGTGTACGTGTTAGGGTACGGGTTATTGTTAGCGTACGGGTTAGGATTAGGGGACGGGTGAGGGTAAGGCTTCGGGTAAGGGTTAGGGTTAGGGTTAGGGGACGGGCACGGGGACGGTTTAGGGTACAGGTTAGGGTACGACAACGGTTTATGGTGAGCGTACGTGTTAGGGTACGGGTTAGTGTTAGCGTACGGGTTAGGATTAGGGGACGGGTGAGGGTAAGGCTTCGGGTAAGGGTTAGGGTTAGGTTTAGGGGACGGGGACGGTTTTGGGTACAGGTTAGGGTACGACAACGGTTTAGTGGAGCGTACGTGTTAGGGTACGGGTTAGTGTTAGCGTACGGGTTAGGATTAGGGGACGGGTGAGGTTAAGGCTTCGGGTAAGGGTTAGGGTTAGGGTTAGGGTTAGTGTTAGGGGACGGGGACGGTTTAGGGTACAGGTTAGTGTACGACAACGGTTTAGGTTGAGCGTACCTGTTAGGGTACGGGTTAGTTTTAGCGTACGGGTTAGGATTAGGGGACGGGTGAGGGTAAGGTTTCAGGTAAGGGTTCGGGTTAGGGTTAGGGTTAGGGTTAGGGTTAGGCGACGGGGACGGTTTAGCGTACAGGTTAGGGTACGACAACGGTTTAGGGTGAGCGTACGTGTTAAGGTACGTGTTAGTGTTAGTGTACGGTTTAGGATTAGGGGACGGGTTAGGGTAAGGCTTCGGGTAAGGGTTAGGGTTAGGGTTAGGGTTAGGGTTAGTGTTAGGGGACGGGGACGGTTTAGGGTACAGTTTAGTGTACGACAATGTTTTAGGGTGAGCCTACGTGATAGGGTACGGGTTAGTGTTAGCGTACGGGTTAGGATTATGGGACGGGTGAGGGTAAGGCTTCGGGTAAGGGTTAGGGTTAGGCTTAGGGTTAGGGTTAGGGTTAGGGTTAGGGGACGGGGATGGTTTAGGGTACAGGTTAGGGTACGACAACGGTTTAGGGTGAGCGTACGTGTTAGGGTACGGGTTAGTGTTAGCGTACGGGTTAGGATTAGGGGACGGGTGAGGGTAAGGCTTCGGGTAAGGGTTAGGGTAAGGGTTAGGGTTAGGGTTCGGGGACGGGGACGTTTTAGGGTACAGGTTAGCGTATGACAACGGTTTAGGGTGAGCGTACGTGTTAGGGTACGGGTTAGTGTTAGCGTACGGGTTAGGATTAGGGGACGGTTGAGTGTAAGGCTTCCGGTAAGGGTTAGGGTTAGGGTTAGGGTTAGGGTTAGGGGACGGGGACGGTTTAGGGTACAGGTTAGGGTACGACAACGGTTTAGGGTGAGCGTAGGTGTTAGGGTACGGGTTAGTGTTAGCGTACGGGTAAGGATTAGGGGACGGGTGAGTGTAAGGCTTCGGGTAAGGGTTAGGGTTAGGGTTAGGTTTAGGGTTAGGGGACGGGGACGGTTTAGGGTACAGGTTAGAGTACGACAACGGTTTAGGGTGAGCGTACGTGTTAGGGTACGGGTTATTGTTAGCGTACGGGTTAGGATTAGGGGACGGGTGAGGGTAAGGCTTCGGGTAAGGGTTAGGGTTAGGGTTAGGGTTGGGTTAGGGTTAGGGGACGGGGACGGTTTAGGGTACAGTTTAGGGTACGACAACGGTTTAGGGTGAGCGTACGTGTTAGGGTACGGGTTAGTGTTAGCGTACGGGTTAGGATTAGGGGACGGGTGAGGGTAAGGCTTCGGGTAAGTGTTAGGGTTAGGGTTAGGGTTAGGGTTAGGGGACGGGGACGGTTTAGGGTACAGGTTAGAGTACGACAACGGTTTAGGGTGAGCGTACGTGTTAGGGTACGGGTTATTGTTAGCGTACGGGTTAGGATTAGGGGACGGGTGAGGGTAAGGCTTCGGGTAAGGGTTAGGGTTAGGGTTAGGGTTAGGGTTAGGGGACGGGCACGGGGACGGTTTAGGGTACAGGTTAGGGTACGACAACGGTTATTGGTGAGCGTACGTGTTAGGGTACGGGTTAGTGTTAGCGTACGGGTTAGGATTAGGGGACGGGTGAGGGTAAGGCTTCGGGTAAGGGTTAGGGTTAGGTTTAGGGGACGGGGACGGTTTTGGGTACAGGTTAGGGTACGACAACGGTTTAGTGGAGCGTACGTGTTAGGGTACGGGTTAGTGTTAGCGTACGGGTTAGGATTAGGGGACGGGTGAGGTTAAGGCTTCGGGTAAGGGTTAGGGTTAGGGTTAGGGTTAGTGTTAGGGGACGGGGACGGTTTAGGGTACAGTTTAGGGTACGACAATGTTTTAGGGTGAGCCTACGTGATAGGGTACGGGTTAGTGTTAGCGTACGGGTTAGGATTATGGGACGGGTGAGGGTAAGGCTTCGGGTAAGGGTTAGGTTTAGGCTTAGGGTTAGGGTTAGGGTTAGGGTTAGGGGACGGGGATGGTTTAGGGTACAGGTTAGGGTACGACAACGGTTTAGGGTGAGCGTACGTGTTAGGGTACGGGTTAGTGTTAGCGTACGGGTTAGGATTAGGGGACGGGTGAGGGTAAGGCTTCGGGTAAGGGTTAGGGTAAGGGTTAGGGTTAGGGTTCGGGGACGGGGACGTTTTAGGGTACAGGTTAGCGTATGACAACGGTTTAGGGTGAGCGTACGTGTTAGGGTACGGGTTAGTGTTAGCGTACGGGTTAGGATTAGGGGACGGGTGAGGGTAAGGTTTAGGGTTAGGGTTAGGGGACGGGGACGGGAACGGTTTAGGGTACAGGTTAGGGTACGTCAACGGTTTAGGGTGAGCGTACGTGTTATGGTACGGGTTAGTGTTAGGGTACGGGTTAGGATTAAGGGACGGGTGAGGGTAAGGCTTCGGGTAAGGGTTAGGGTTAGGGTTAGGGTTAGGGTTAGGGTTAGGGGATGGGGACGGGTTAGGGTACAGGTTAGGGTACGACAAAGGTTTAGGGGAGCGTACGTGTTAGGGTACGGGTTAGTGTTAGCGTACGGGTTAGGATTAGGGGACGGGTGAGGGTAAGGCTTCGGGTAAGGGTTAGGGTTAGGGTTAGGTTTAGGGTTAGGGTTAGGGGACGGGGACGGTTTAGGGTACAGGTTAGGGTACGACAACGGTTTAGGGTGAGCGTACGTGTTAGGGTACGGGTTAGTGTTAGCGTACGGGTTAGGATTAGGGGACGGGTGAGTGTAAGGCTTCGGGTAAGGGTTAGGGTTAGGTTTAGGGTTAGGGTTAGGGTTAGAGGACGGGGACGGTATAGGGTGCAGCTTAGGGTACGACAACGGTTTATGGTGAGCGTACGTGTTAGGGTACTGGTTAGTGTTAGCGTACGGGTTAGGATTAGGGGACGGGTGAGGGTAAGGCTTCGGGTAAGTGTTAGGGTTAGGGTTAGGGTTAGGGTTAGGGTTTGGGGACGGGGACGGTTTAGGGTACAGGTTAGGTTACGACAACGGTTTAGGGTGAGCGTACGTGTTAGGGTACGGGTTAGTGTTAGCGTACGGGTTAGGATTAGGGGACGGGTGAGGGTAAGGCTTCGGGTAAGGGTTAGGGTTAGGGTTGGGTTAGGGTTAGGGTTAGGGGACGGGCATGGTTTAGGGTTCAGGTTAGGGTACGACAACGGTTTAGGGTGAGCGTACGTGTTAGGGTACGGGTTAGTGTTAGCGTACGGGTTAGGATTAGGGGACGGGTGAGGGTAAGGTTTAGGGTTAGGGTTAGGGGACGGGGACGGGAACGGTTTAGGGTACAGGTTAGGGTACGTCAACGATTTAGGGTGAGCGTACGTGTTATGGTCCGGGTTAGTGTTAGGGTACGGGTTAGGATTAGGGGACGGGTGAGGGTAAGGCTTCGGGTAAGGGTTAGGGTTAGGGTTAGGGTTAGGGTTAGGGTTAGGGGATGGGGACGGGTTAGGGTACAGGTTAGGGTACGACAACGGTTTAGGGGAGCGTACGTGTTAGGGTACGGGTTAGTGTTAGCGTACGGGTTAGGATTAGGGGACGGGTGAGGGTAAGGCTTCGGGTAAGGGTTAGGGTTAGGGTTAGGGTTAGGGTTAGGGTTAGGGGACGGGGACGGTTTAGGGTACAGGTTAGGGTACGACAACGGTTTAGGGTGAGCGTACGTGTTAGGGTACGGGTTAGTGTTAGCGTACGGGTTAGGATTAGGGGACGGGTGAGGGTAAGGCTTCGGGTAAGGGTTAGGGTTAGGTTTAGTGTTAGGGGACGGGGACTGGGACGGTTTAGGGTACAGGTTAGGGTACGTCAACGGTTTAGGGTGAGCGTACGTGTTAGGGTACGGGTTAGTGTTAGCTTACGGGTTAGGATTAGGGGACGGGTGAGGGTAAGGCTTCGGGTAAGGGTTAGGGTTAGGGTTAGGGTTAGGGTTAGGGGACGGGGACGGGGACGGTTAGGGTACAGGTTAGGGTACGACAACAGTTTAGGCTGAGCGTACGTTTTACGGTACGGGTTAGTGTTAGCGTACGGGTTAGGATTATGGGAAGGGTGAGGGTAAGGCTTCGGGTAAGGTTTAGGGTTAGGGTTAGGGTTAGGGGACGGGGACGGGGACGGGGGCGGTTTAGGGTACAGGTTAGGGTACGACAACGGTTTAGGGTGAGCGTACGTGTTAGGGTACGGGTTAGTGTTAGCGTACGGGTTAGGAATAGGGGACGGGTGAGGGTAAGGCTTCGGGTAAGAGTTAGGGTTAGGGTTAGGGTTAGGGTTCAGGGACGGGGACGTTTTAGGGTACAGGTTAGCGTACGACAACGGTTTAGGGTGAGCGTACGTGTTAGGGTACGGGTTAGTGTTAGCGTACGGGTTAGGATTAGGGGACGGGTGAGTGTAAGGCTTCCGGTAAGGGTTAGGGTTAGGGTTAGGGTTAGGGTTAGGGGACGGGGACGGTTTAGGGTACAGGTTAGGGTACGACAACGGTTAAGGGTGAGCATACATGTTAGGGTACGGTTTAGTGTTAGCGTACAGGTTAGGATTAGGGGACGGGTGAGGGTAAGGCTTCGGGTAAGGGTTAGGGTTAGGGTTAGGGTTAGGGTTAGGGTTAGGGGATGGGGACGGGTTAGGGTACAGGTTAGGGTACGACAACGGTTTAGGGGAGCGTACGTGTTAGGGTACGGGTTAGTGTTAGCGTACGGGTTAGGATTAGGGGACGGGTGAGGGTAAGGCTTCGGGTAAGGCTTAGGGTTAGGGTTAGGGTTAGGGTTAGGGGACGGGGACGGTTCACGGTACAGGTTAGGGTACGACAACGGTTTAGGGTGAGCGTACGTGTTAGGTTACGGGTTAGTGTTAGCGTACGGGTTAGGATTAGGGGACGGGTGAGGGTAAGGCTTCGGGTAAGGGTTAGGGTTAGGGTTAGTGTTAGGGGACGGGGACGGCGACGGTTTAGGGTACAGGTTAGGGTACGTCAACGGTTTAGGGTGAGCGTACGTGTTAGGGTACGGGTTAGTGTTAGCTTACGGGTTAGGATTAGGGGACGGGTGAGGGTAAGGCTTCGGGTAAGGGATAGGGTTAGGGTTATGGTTAGGGTTAGGGGACGGGGACGGTTTAGGGTACCGGTTAGGGTACGACAACTGTTTAGGTTGAGCGTACGTGTTAGGGTACTGGTTAGTGTTAGCGTACGGGTTAGGATTAGTGGACGGGTGAGGGTAAGGCTTCGGGTAAGGGTTAGGGTTAGGGTTAGGGGACGGGGAAGGTTTAGGGTACAGGTTATGGTACGACAACGATTTAGGGTTAGCGTACGTGTTAGGGTACGGGTTAGTGTTAGTGTACGGGTTAGGATTAGGGGACGGGTGAGGGTAAGGCTTCGGGTAAGGGTTAGGGTTAGGGTTAGGGTTAGGGTTAGGGTTAGGGGACGGGGACGGTTTAGGTTACAGGCTAGGGTACGATAACGGTTTAGGGTGAGCGTACGTGTTAGGGTACGGGTTAGTGTTAGCGTACGGGTAAGGATTAGGGGACGGGTGAGTGTAAGGCTTCGGGTAAGGGTTAGGGTTAGGGTTAGGGTTAGGGTTAGGGTTAGGGGACGGGGACGGTTTAGGGTACAAGTTAGGGTACGACAACGGTTTAGGGTGAGCGTACGTGTTAGGGTACAGTTTAGTGATAGCGTATGGGTTAGAATTAGGGGACGGGTGAGGGTAAGGCTTCGGGATAGGGTTAGGGTTATGGTTAGGGTTAGGGTTAGGGTTAGGGGACGGGCACGGGGACGGTTTAGGGTACAGGTTAGTGTACGACAACGGTTTAGGGTGAGCGTACCTGTTAGGGTACGGGTTAGTGTTAGCGTACGGGTTAGGATTAGGGGACGGGTGAGGGTAAGGCTTCGGGTAAGGGTTAGGGTTAGGGTTAGGGTTAGGGTTAGGTTTAGGGGACGGGGAAGGTTTAGGGTACAGGTTAGGGTACGACAACGATTTAGGGTGAGCGTAGGTGTTAGGGTACGGGTTAGTGTTAGTGTACGGGTTAGGATTAGGTGACGGGTGAGGGTAAGGCTTTGGGTAAGGGTTAGGGTTATGGTTAAGGTTAGTGGATGGGCACTGGGACGGTTTAGAGTACAGGTTAGGGTACGACAACGGTTTATGTTGAGCGTACGTGTTAGGGTAGGGGTTAGTGTTAGCGTACGGGTTACGATTAGGGGACGGGTGAGGGTAAGGCTTCGGGTAAGGGTTAGGGTTAGGGTTAGGGTTAGGTTTAGGGGACGGGGACGGTTTAGAGTACAGGTTAGGGTACGACAACGGTTTAGGGGAGCGTATGTGTTAGGGTACGGGTTAGTTTTAGCGTACGGTTTAGGATTAGGGGACGGGTGAGGGTAAGGCTTCGGGTAAGGGTTAGGGTTAGTGTTAGGGTTAGGGTTAGGGTTAGGGGACAGGGACGGTTTAGGGTACAGGTTAGGGTATGACAACGGTTTAGGTTGAGCGTACGTGTTAGGGTACGGGTTAGTGTTAGCGTACGGGTTAGGATTAGGGGACGGGTGAGGGTAAGGCATCGGGTAAGGGTTAGGGTTAAGGTTAGGGTTAGGGTTTGGGGACGGGGACGGTTTAGGGTACAGTTTAGGGTACGACAACGGTTTAGGGTGAGCATACGTGTTAGGGTACGGGTTAGTGTTAGCGTACGGTTTAGGATTAGGGGACGGGTGAGTGTAAGGCTTCGGGTAAGGGTTAGGGTTAGGTTTAGGGTTAGGGATAGGGGACGGGGACGGGGACGGTTTAGGGTACAGGTTAGGGTACGTCAACGGTTTAGGGTGAGCGTACGTGTTAGGGTACGGGTTAGTGTTAGCGTACGGGTAAGGATTAGGGGACGGGTAAGGGTAAGGCTTCGGGATAGGGTTAGGGTTAGGGTTACGGTTAGGTTTAGGGTTAGGGGACGGGCACGGGGACGGTTTAGGGTACAGGTTAGTGTACGACAACGGTTTAGGGTGAGCGTACGTGTTAGGGTACGGGTTAGTGTTAGCGTACGGGTTAGGATTAGGGGACGGGTGAGGGTAAGGCTTCGGGTAAGGGTTAGGGTTAGGGTTAGGGTTACGGTTAGGGGACGGGGAAGGTTTAGGGTACAGGTTAGGGTACGACAACGATTTAGGGTGAGCGTACGTGTTAGGGTACGGGTTAGTGTTAGTGTACGGGTTAGGATTAGGGGACGGATGAGGGTAAGGCTTCGGGTAAGGGTTAGGGTTAGGGTTAGGGTTAGGGTTAGGGGACGGGCACGGGGACGGTTTAGGGTACAGGTTAGGGTACGACAACGGTTTATGGTGAGCGTACGTGTTAGGGTACGGGTTAGTATTAGCGTACGGGTTAGGATTAGGGGACGGGTGAGGGTAAGGCTTCGGGTAAGGGTTAGGGTTAGGGTTAGGGTTAGGTTTAGGGGACGGGGACGGTTTAGGGTACAGGTTAGGGTACGACAACGGTTTAGGGGAGCGTACGTGTTAGGGTACGGGTTAGTTTTAGCGTACGGGTTAGGATTAGGGGACGGGTGAGGGTAAGGCTTCGGGTAAGGGTTAGGGTTAGGGTTAGGGTTAGGGTTAGGGCACAGGGACGGTTTAGGGTACAGGTTAGGGTACGACAAAGTTTTAGGATGAGCGTACGTGTTAGGGTACGGGTTAGTGTTAGCGTACGGGTTAGGATTAGGGGACGGGTGAGGGTAAGGCATCGGGTAAGGGTTAGGGTTAGGGTTAGGGTTAGGGTTTGGGGACGGGGACGGTTTAGGGTACAGTTTACGGTACGACAACGGTTTAGGGTGAGCGTACGTGTTAGGGTACGGGTTAGTGTTAGCGTACGGGTTAGGATTAGGGGACGGGTGAGTGTAAGGCTTCCAGTAAGGGTTAGGGTTAGGGTTAGGGGACGGGGACGGTTTAGGGTACAGGTTAGGGTACGACAACGGTTTAGGGTGAGCGTACGTGTTAGGGTACAGGTTAGTGTTAGCGTACGGGTTAGGATTAGGGGACGGGTCAGGGTAAGGCTTCGGGTAAGGGTTGGGTTAGGGTTAGGGTTAGGGCTAGGGGACGGGGACGGTTTAGGGTACAGGTTAGGGTACGACAATGGTTTAGGATCAGCGTACGTGTTAGGGTACGGGTTAGTGTTAGCGTACGGGTTAGGATTAGGGGACGGGTGAGGGTAAGGCTTCGGGTAAGGGTTAGGGTTAGGGTTAGGGTTAGGGTTAGGGTTAGGGGACGGGGAAGGTTTAGGGTACAGGTTAGGGTACGACAACGATTTAGAGTGAGCGTACGTGTTAGAGAACAGGTTAGTGTTAGTGTACGTGTTAGGATTAGGGGACGGGTGAGGGTAAGGCTTCGGGTAAGGGTTAGGGTTAGGGTTAGGGTTAGGGTTAGGGGAAGGGGACGGGGACGGTTTAGGGTACAGGTTAGGGTACGACAACGGTTTAGGGTGAGCGTACGTGTTAAGATACGGGTTAGTGTTACCGTACGGGTTAGTATTAGGGGACGTGTGAGGGTAAGGCTTCGGGTAAGGGTTAGGGTTAGGGTTGGGTTAAGTTTAGGGTTAGGGGACGGGGACTGTTTAGGGTACAGCTTAGGGTACGACAACGGTTTAGGGTGAGCGTACGTGTTAGGATACGGTTTAGTGTTAGCGTACGGGTTAGGATTAGAGGACGGGTGAGGGTAAGGCTTCGGGTAAGGGTTAGGGTTAGGGTTAGGGTTAGGGTTAGGGTTAGGGGACGGGGACGGTTTAGGGTACAGGTTAGGGTACGACAACGGTTTAGGGTGAGCGTACGTGTTAGGGTACTGGTTAGTGTTAGCGTACGGGTTAGGATTAGGGGACGGGTGAGGGTAAGGCTTCGGGTAAGGGTTAGGGTTAGGGTTAGGTTTAGGGTTAGGGTTAGGGTTTGGGGATGGGGACGGTTTAGGGTACAGGTTAGGTTACGACAACGGTTTAGGGGAGCATACGTGTTAGGGTACGGGTTAGTGTTAGCGTACGGGTTAGGATTAGGGGACGGGTGAGGGTAAGGCTTCGGGTAAGGGTTAGGGTTAGGGTTAGGGTTAGGGTTAGGGTTAGGGTTAGGGGACGGGGACTGTTTAGGGTACAGGTTAGGGTACGACAACGGTTTAGGGTGAGCGTACGTGTTAGGGTACGGGTTAGTGTTAGCGTACGGGTTAGGATTAGAGGACGGGTGAGGGTAAGGATTCGGGTAAGGGTTAGGGTTAGGGTTAGGGTTAGGGTTAGGGTTAGGGGACGGGGACGGTTTCGGGTACAGGTTAAGGTACGTCAACGGTTTAGGGTGAGCGTACGTGTTAGGGTACGGTTTAGTGTTAGCGTACGGGTTAGGATTAGGGGACGGGTGAGGGTAAGGCTTCGGGTAAGGGTTAGGGTTAGTTTTAGGGTTAGGGTTAGGGTTAGGGGACGGGGACTGTTTAGGGTACAGGTTAGGGTACGACAACGGTTTAGGGTGAGTGTACGTTTTACGGTATGGTTTAGTGTTAGCGCACGGGTTAGGATTATGGGACGGGTGAGGGTAAGGCTTCGGGTAAGGGTTACGGTTAGGGTTAGGCTTAGGGTTAGGGTTAGGGTTAGGGGATGGGGACGGTTTAGGGTACAGGTTAGGGTATGACAACGGTTTAGGGTGAGCGTACGTGTTAGGGTACGGGTTAGAGTTAGCGTACGGGTTAGGATTAGGGAACGGGTGAGGGTAAGGCTTCGGGTAAGGGTTAGGGTTAGGGTTAGGGTTAGGGTTAGGGTTAGGGGACGGGGACGGTTTAGGGTACAGGTTAGGGTACGACAACGGTTTAGGGTGAGCGTACGTGTTAGGGTACGGGTTAGTGTTAGCGTACGGGATAGGATTAGGTGACGGGTGAGGGTAAGGCTTCGAGTAAGGGTTAGTGTTAGGGTTCGGTTTAGGGTTAGGGGACGGGCACGGGGACGGTTTAGGGTACAGGTTAGGGTACGACAACGGTTTAGGGTGAGCGTACGTGTTAGGGTACGGGTTAGTGTTAGCGTACGGGTTAGGATTAGGGGACGGTTGAGGGTAAGGCTTCGGGTAAGGAATAGGGTTAGGGTTAGGGTTAGGGTTAGGGTTAGGGTTAGGGGACGGGGACGGTTTAGGGTACAGGTTAGGGTACGACAACGGTTTAGGGTGAGCGTACGTGTTAGAGTACGGGTTAGGATTAGGGGACGGGAGAGGGTAAGGCTTCGGGTAAGGGTTAGGGTTAGGTTTAGGTTTAGGGTTAGGGGACGGTGACGGGGACTGTTTAGGGTACAGGTTAGGGTACGACAACGGTTTAGGGTGAGCGTACGTGTTAGGGTACGGGTCAGTGTTAGCGTACGGGTTAGGATTAGGGGACGGGTGAGGGTAAGGCTACGGGTAAGGGTTAGGGTTAGGGTTAGGTTTAGGGTTAGGGTTAGGGGACGGGGACGGTTTAGGGTACAGCTTAGGGTACGACAACGGTTTAGGGTGTGCGTACGTTTTAGGGTACGGTTTAGTGTTAGTGTACGGGTTAGGATTAAAGGTCGGTTGAGGGTAAGGCTTCGTGTAAGGGTTAGGGTTAGGGTTAGGGTTAGGGTTAGGGTTAGGGGACGGGGACGGTTTAGGGTACAGGTTAGGGTACGACAACGGTTTAGGGTGAGCGTACGTGTTAGGGTACGGGTTAGTGTTAGTGTACGGGTAAGGATTAGGGGACGGGTGA
The DNA here is from genome assembly GCF_059928025.1 of Delphinapterus leucas. NCBI lineage: Eukaryota > Metazoa > Chordata > Mammalia > Artiodactyla > Monodontidae > Delphinapterus > Delphinapterus leucas. Next base: position 9,077,647 of record NW_028322238.1, on the reverse strand, counting down.
GTGTAAGGCTTCAGGTAAGGGTTAGGGTTAGGGTTAGGGTTAGGGTTAGGGTTAGGGTTAGGGGACGGGGACGGTTTAGGGTACAGGTTAGGGTACATCAACGGTTTAGGGTGAGCGTACGTGTTAGGGTACGGGTTAGTGTTAGCGTACGGGTTAGGATTAGGGGACGGGTGAGGGTAAGGCTTCGGGTAAGGGTTAGGGTTAGGGTTAGGGTTAGGGTTAGGGGACGGGGACGGTTTAGGGTACAGGTTAGCGTACGACAACAGTTTAGGCTGAGCGTACGTTTTACGGTATTGGTTAGTGTTAGCGTACGGGTTAGTATTATGGGACGGGTGAGGGTAAGGCTTCGGGTAAGGGTTAGGGTTAGGGTTAGGGTTAGGGTTAGGGGACGGGGACGGTTTAGGGTACAGGTTAGTGTACGACAACGGTTTAGGGTGAGCGTACGTGTTAGGGTACGGGTTAATGTTAGCGTACGGTTTAGGATTAGGGGACGTGTGAGGGTAAGGCTTCGGGTAAGGGTTAGGGTTAGGGTTAGGGTTAGGGTTAGGGTTAGAGGACGGGGACGGTTTAGGGTACAGGTTAGGGTACGACAAAGGTTTAGGGTGAGCGTACGTGTTAGGGTACGGTTTAGTGTTAGCGTACGGGATAGGAATAGGGGACGGGTGAGGGTAAGGCTTCGGGTAAGGGTTAGGGTTAGGGTTAGGTTTAGGGTTAGGGGACGGGCACGGGGACAGTTTAGGGTACAGGTTAGGGTACGACAACGGTTTAGGGTGAGCGTACGTGTTAGGGTACGGGTTAGTTTTAGCGTACGGGTTAGGATTAGGGGACGGGTGAGGGTAAGGCTTCGGGTAAGGGTTAGGGTTAGGGTTAGGGTTAGGGTTAGGGTTAGGGGACGGGGACGGTTTAGGGTACAGGTTAGAGTACGACAACGGTTTAGGGTGAGCGTACGTGTTAGGGTACGGGTTATTGTTAGCGTACGTGTTAGGATTAGGGGACGGGTGAGGGTAAGGCTTCGGGTAAGGGTTAGGGTTAGGGTTAGGTTTAGGGTTAGGGAACGGGCACGGGGACAGTTTAGGGTACAGGTTAGGGTACGACAACGGTTTAGGGTGAGCGTACGTGTTAGGGTACGGGTTAGTGTTAGCGGACGGGTTAGGATTAGGGGACGGGTGAGGGTAAGGCTTCGGGTAAGGGTTAGGGTTAGGGTTAGGGTTAGGGTTAGGGGACGGGGACGGTTTAGGGTACAGGTTAGAGTACGACAACGGTTTAGGGTGAGCGTACGTGTTAGGGTACGGGTTATTGTTAGCGTACGGGTTAGGATTAGGGGACGGGTGAGGGTAAGGCTTCGGGTAAGGGTTAGGGTTAGGGTTAGGGTTGGGTTAGGGTTAGGGGACGGGGACGGTTTAGGGTACAGTTTAGGGTACGACAACGGTTTAGGGTGAGCGTACGTGTTAGGGTACGGGTTAGTGTTAGCGTACGGGTTAGGATTAGGGGACGGGTGAGGGTAAGGCTTCGGGTAAGGGTTAGGGTTAGGGTTAGGGTTAGGGTTAGGGGACGGGGACGGTTTAGGGTACAGTTTAGAGTACGACAACGGTTTAGGGTGAGCGTACGTGTTAGGGTACGGGTTATTGTTAGCGTACGGGTTAGGATTAGGGGACGGGTGAGGGTAAGGCTTCGGGTAAGGGTTAGGGTTAGGGTTAGGGTTAGGGTTAGGGGACGGGCACGGGGACGGTTTAGGGTACAGGTTAGGGTACGACAACGGTTTATGGTGAGCGTACGTGTTAGGGTACGGGTTAGTGTTAGCGTACGGGTTAGGATTAGGGGACGGGTGAGGGTAAGGCTTCGGGTAAGGGTTAGGGTTAGGTTTAGGGGACGGGGACGGTTTTGGGTACAGGTTAGGGTACGACAACGGTTTAGTGGAGCGTACGTGTTAGGGTACGGGTTAGTGTTAGCGTACGGGTTAGGATTAGGGGACGGGTGAGGTTAAGGCTTCGGGTAAGGGTTAGGGTTAGGGTTAGGGTTAGTGTTAGGGGACGGGGACGGTTTAGGGTACAGGTTAGTGTACGACAACGGTTTAGGTTGAGCGTACCTGTTAGGGTACGGGTTAGTTTTAGCGTACGGGTTAGGATTAGGGGACGGGTGAGGGTAAGGTTTCAGGTAAGGGTTCGGGTTAGGGTTAGGGTTAGGGTTAGGGTTAGGCGACGGGGACGGTTTAGCGTACAGGTTAGGGTACGACAACGGTTTAGGGTGAGCGTACGTGTTAAGGTACGTGTTAGTGTTAGTGTACGGGTTAGGATTAGGGGACGGGTGAGGGTAAGGCTTCGGGTAAGGGTTAGGGTTAGGGTTAGGGTTAGGGTTAGTGTTAGGGGACGGGGACGGTTTAGGGTACAGTTTAGGGTACGACAATGTTTTAGGGTGAGCCTACGTGATAGGGTACGGGTTAGTGTTAGCGTACGGGTTAGGATTATGGGACGGGTGAGGGTAAGGCTTCGGGTAAGGGTTAGGGTTAGGCTTAGGGTTAGGGTTAGGGTTAGGGTTAGGGGACGGGGATGGTTTAGGGTACAGGTTAGGGTACGACAACGGTTTAGGGTGAGCGTACGTGTTAGGGTACGGGTTAGTGTTAGCGTACGGGTTAGGATTAGGGGACGGGTGAGGGTAAGGCTTCGGGTAAGGGTTAGGGTAAGGGTTAGGGTTAGGGTTCGGGGACGGGGACGTTTTAGGGTACAGGTTAGCGTATGACAACGGTTTAGGGTGAGCGTACGTGTTAGGGTACGGGTTAGTGTTAGCGTACGGGTTAGGATTAGGGGACGGTTGAGTGTAAGGCTTCCGGTAAGGGTTAGGGTTAGGGTTAGGGTTAGGGTTAGGGGACGGGGACGGTTTAGGGTACAGGTTAGGGTACGACAACGGTTTAGGGTGAGCGTACGTGTTAGGGTACGGGTTAGTGTTAGCGTACGGGTAAGGATTAGGGGACGGGTGAGTGTAAGGCTTCGGGTAAGGGTTAGGGTTAGGGTTAGGTTTAGGGTTAGGGGACGGGGACGGTTTAGGGTACAGGTTAGGGTACGACAACGGTTTAGGGTGAGCGTACATGTTAGGGTACGGGTTAGTGTTAGTGTACGGGTTAGGATTAGGGGACGGGTGAGTGTAAGGCTTCGGGTAAGGGTTAGGGTTAGGGTTAGGGTTAGGGTTAGGGTTAGAGGACGGGGACGGTTTAGGGTGCAGCTTAGGGCACGACAACGGTTTAGGGTGAGCGTACGTGTTAGGGTACTGGTTAGTGTTAGCGTACGGGTTAGGATTAGGGGACGGGTGAGGGTAAGGCTTCTGGTAAGTGTTAGGGTTAGGGTTAGGGTTAGGGTTAGGGTTTGGGGACGGGGACGGTTTAGGGTACAGGTTAGGTTACGACAACGCTTTAGGGTGAGCGTACGTGTTAGGGTACGGGTTAGTGTTAGCGTACGGGTTAGGATTAGGGGACGGGTGAGGGTAAGGCTTCGGGTAAGGGTTAGGGTTAGGGTTGGGTTAGGGTTAGGGTTAGGGGACGGGCATGGTTTAGGGTTCAGGTTAGGGTACGACAACGGTTTAGGGTGAGCGTACGTGTTAGGGTACGGTTTAGTGTTAGCGTACGGGTTAGGATTAGGGGACGGGTGAGGGTAAGGTTTAGGGTTAGGGTTAGGGGACGGGGACGGGAATGGTTTAGGGTACAGGTTAGGGTACGTCAACGGTTTAGGGTGAGCGTACGTGTTATGGTACGGGTTAGTGTTAGGGTACGGGTTAGGATTAAGGGACGGGTGAGGGTAAGGCTTCGGGTAAGGGTTAGGGTTAGGGTTAGGGTTAGGGTTAGGGTTAGGGGATGGGGACGGGTTAGGGTACAGGTTAGGGTACAACAACGGTTTAGGGGAGCGTACGTGTTAGGGTACGGGTTAGTGTTAGCGTACGGGTTAGGATTAGGGGACGGGTGAGGGTAAGGCTTCGGGTAAGGGTTAGGGTTAGGGTTAGGGTTAGGGTTAGGGTTAGGGGACGGGGACGGTTTAGGGTACAGGTTAGGGTACGACAACGGTTTAGGGTGAGCGTACGTGTTAGGGTACGGGTTAGTGTTAGCGTACGGGTTAGGATTAGGGGACGGGTGAGTGTAAGGCTTCGGGTAAGGGTTAGGGTTAGGGTTAGGGTTAGGGTTAGGGTTAGAGGACGGGGACGGTATAGGGTGCAGCTTAGGGTACGACAACGGTTTATGGTGAGCGTACGTGTTAGGGTACTGGTTAGTGTTAGCGTACGGGTTAGGATTAGGGGACGGGTGAGGGTAAGGCTTCGGGTAAGTGTTAGGGTTAGGGTTAGGGTTAGGGTTAGGGTTTGGGGACGGGGACGGTTTAGGGTACAGGTTAGGTTACGACAACGGTTTAGGGTGAGCGTACGTGTTAGGGTACGGGTTAGTGTTAGCGTACGGGTTAGGATTAGGGGACGGGTGAGGGTAAGGCTTCGGGTAAGGGTTAGGGTTAGGGTTGGGTTAGGGTTAGGGTTAGGGGACGGGCATGGTTTAGGGTTCAGGTTAGGGTACGACAACGGTTTAGGGTGAGCGTACGTGTTAGGGTACGGGTTAGTGTTAGCGTACGGGTTAGGATTAGGGGACGGGTGAGGGTAAGGTTTAGGGTTAGGGTTAGGGGACGGGGACGGGAACGGTTTAGGGTACAGGTTAGGGTACGTCAACGATTTAGGGTGAGCGTACGTGTTATGGTCCGGGTTAGTGTTAGGGTACGGGTTAGGATTAGGGGACGGGTGAGGGTAAGGCTTCGGGTAAGGGTTAGGGTTAGGGTTAGGGTTAGGGTTAGGGTTAGGGGATGGGGACGGGTTAGGGTACAGGTTAGGGTACGACAACGGTTTAGGGGAGCGTACGTGTTAGGGTACGGGTTAGTGTTAGCGTACGGGTTAGGATTAGGGGACGGGTGAGGGTAAGGCTTCGGGTAAGGGTTAGGGTTAGGGTTAGGGTTAGGGTTAGGGTTAGGGGACGGGGACGGTTTAGGGTACAGGTTAGGGTACGACAACGGTTTAGGGTGAGCGTACGTGTTAGGGTACGGGTTAGTGTTAGCGTACGGGTTAGGATTAGGGGACGGGTGAGGGTAAGGCTTCGGGTAAGGGTTAGGGTTAGGTTTAGTGTTAGGGGACGGGGACTGGGACGGTTTAGGGTACAGGTTAGGGTACGTCAACGGTTTAGGGTGAGCGTACGTGTTAGGGTACGGGTTAGTGTTAGCTTACGGGTTAGGATTAGGGGACGGGTGAGGGTAAGGCTTCGGGTAAGGGTTAGGGTTAGGGTTAGGGTTAGGGTTAGGGGACGGGGACGGGGACGGTTAGGGTACAGGTTAGGGTACGACAACAGTTTAGGCTGAGCGTACGTTTTACGGTACGGGTTAGTGTTAGCGTACGGGTTAGGATTATGGGAAGGGTGAGGGTAAGGCTTCGGGTAAGGTTTAGGGTTAGGGTTAGGGTTAGGGGACGGGGACGGGGACGGGGGCGGTTTAGGGTACAGGTTAGGGTACGACAACGGTTTAGGGTGAGCGTACGTGTTAGGGTACGGGTTAGTGTTAGCGTACGGGTTAGGAATAGGGGACGGGTGAGGGTAGGGCTTCGGGTAAGAGTTAGGGTTAGGGTTAGGGTTAGGGTTCAGGGACGGGGACGTTTTAGGGTACAGGTTAGCGTACGACAACGGTTTAGGGTGAGCGTACGTGTTAGGGTACGGGTTAGTGTTAGCGTACGGGTTAGGATTAGGGGACGGGTGAGTGTAAGGCTTCCGGTAAGGGTTAGGGTTAGGGTTAGGGTTAGGGTTAGGGGACAGGGACGGTTTAGGGTACAGGTTAGGGTACGACAACGGTTTAGGGTGAGCATACGTGTTAGGGTACGGTTTAGTGTTAGCGTACAGGTTAGGATTAGGGGACGGGTGAGGGTAAGGCTTCGGGTAAGGGTTAGGGTTAGGGTTAGGGTTAGGGTTAAGGTTAGGGGATGGGGACGGGTTAGGGTACAGGTTAGGGTACGACAACGGTTTAGGGGAGCGTACGTGTTAGGGTACGGGTTAGTGTTAGCGTACGGGTTAGGATTAGGGGACGGGTGAGGGTAAGGCTTCGGGTAAGGGTTAGGGTTAGGGTTAGGGTTAGGGTTAGGGGACGGGGACGGTTTAGGGTACAAGTTAGGGTACGACAACGGTTTAGGGTGAGCGTACGTGTTAGGGTACAGTTTAGTGATAGCGTATGGGTTAGAATTAGGGGACGGGTGAGGGTAAGGCTTCGGGATAGGGTTAGGGTTAGGGTTAGGGTTAGGGTTAGGGTTAGGGGACGGGCACGGGGACGGTTTAGGGTACAGGTTAGTGTACGACAACGGTTTAGGGTGAGCGTACCTGTTAGGGTACGGGTTAGTGTTAGCGTACGGGTTAGGATTAGGGGACGGGTGAGGGTAAGGCTTCGGGTAAGGGTTAGGGTTAGGGTTAGGGTTAGGGTTAGGGTTAGGGGACGGGGAAGGTTTAGGGTACAGGTTAGGGTACGACAACGATTTAGGGTGAGCGTAGGTGTTAGGGTACGGGTTAGTGTTAGTGTACGGGTTAGGATTAGGTGACGGGTGAGGGTAAGGCTTTGGGTAAGGGTTAGGGTTATGGTTAAGGTTAGTGGACGGGCACGGGGACGGTTTAGAGTACAGGTTAGGGTACGACAACGGTTTATGTTGAGCGTACGTGTTAGGGTAGGGGTTAGTGTTAGCGTACGGGTTACGATTAGGGGACGGGTGAGGGTAAGGCTTCGGGTAAGGGTTAGGGTTAGGTTTAGGGGACGGGGACGGTTTAGAGTACAGGTTAGGGTACGACAACGGTTTAGGGGAGCGTACGTGTTAGGGTACGGGTTAGTTTTAGCGTACGGTTTAGGATTAGGGGACGGGTGAGGGTAAGGCTTCGGGTAAGGGTTAGGGTTAGTGTTAGGGTTAGGGTTAGGGTTAGGGGACAGGGACGGTTTAGGGTACAGGTTAGGGTATGACAACGGTTTAGGGTGAGCGTACGTGTTAGGGTACGGGTTAGTGTTAGCGTACGGGTTAGGATTAGGGGACGGGTGAGGGTAAGGCATCGGGTAAGGGTTAGGGTTAAGGTTAGGGTTAGGGTTTGGGGACGGGGACGGTTTAGGGTACAGTTTAGGGTACGACAACGGTTTAGGGTGAGCATACGTGTTAGGGTACGGGTTAGTGTTAGCGTACGGTTTAGGATTAGGGGACGGGTGAGTTTAAGGCTTCGGGTAAGGGTTAGGGTTAGGTTTAGGGTTAGGGATAGGGGACGGGGACGGGGACGGTTTAGGGTACAGGTTAGGGTACGTCAACGGTTTAGGGTGAGCGTACGTGTTAGGGTACGGGTTAGTGTTAGCGTACGGGTAAGGATTAGGGGACGGGTAAGGGTAAGGCTTCGGGATAGGGTTAGGGTTAGGGTTAGGGTTAGGTTTAGGGTTAGGGGACGGGCACGGGGACGGTTTAGGGTACAGGTTAGTGTACGACAACGGTTTAGGGTGAGCGTACGTGTTAGGGGACGGGTTAGTGTTAGCGTACGGGTTAGGATTAGGGGACGGGTGAGGGTAAGGCTTCGGGTAAGGGTTAGGGTTAGGGTTAGGGTTACGGTTAGGGGACGGGGAAGGTTTAGGGTACAGGTTAGGGTACGACAACGATTTAGGGTGAGCGTACGTGTTAGGGTACGGGTTAGTGTTAGTGTACGGGTTAGGATTAGGGGACGGATGAGGGTAAGGCTTCGGGTAAGGGTTAGGGTTAGGGTTAGGGCTAGGGTTAGGGGACGGGCACGGGGACGGTTTAGGGTACAGGTTAGGGTACGACAACGGTTTATGGTGAGCGTACGTGTTAGGGTACGGGTTAGTATTAGCGTACGGGTTAGGATTAGGGGACGGGTGAGGGTAAGGCTTCGGGTAAGGGTTAGGGTTAGGGTTAGGGTTAGGTTTAGGGGACGGGGACGGTTTAGGGTACAGGTTAGGGTACGACAACGGTTTAGGGGAGCGTACGTGTTAGGGTACGGGTTAGTTTTAGCGTACGGGTTAGGATTAGGGGACGGGTGAGGGTAAGGCTTCGGGTAAGGGTTAGGGTTAGGGTTAGGGTTAGGGTTAGGGTTAGGGCACAGGGACGGTTTAGGGTACAGGTTAGGGTACGACAAAGGTTTAGGATGAGCGTACGTGTTAGGGTACGGGTTAGTGTTAGCGTACGGGTTAGGATTAGGGGACGGGTGAGGGTAAGGCATCGGGTAAGGGTTAGGGTTAGGGTTAGGGTTAGGGTTTGGGGACGGGGACGGTTTAGGGTACAGTTTACGGTACGACAACGGTTTAGGGTGAGCGTACGTGTTAGGGTACGGGTTAGTGTTAGCGTACGGGTTAGGATTAGGGGACGGGTGAGGGTAAGGCTTCGGGTAAGGGTTAGGGTTAGGGTTAGGGTTAGGGTTAGGGTTAGGGGACGGGGAAGGTTTAGGGTACAGGTTAGGGTACGACAACGATTTAGAGTGAGCGTACGTGTTAGAGAACAGGTTAGTGTTAGTGTACGGGTTAGGATTAGGGGACGGGTGAGGGTAAGGCTTCGGGAAAGGGTTAGGGTTAGGGTTAGGGTTAGGGTTAGGGGAAGGGGACGGGGACGGTTTAGGGTAAAGGTTAGGGTACGACAACGGTTTAGGGTGAGCGTACGTGTTAAGATACGGGTTAGTGTTACCTTACGGGTTAGTATTAGGGGACGTGTGAGGGTAAGGCTTCTGGTAAGGGTTAGGGTTAGGGTTGGGTTAAGTTTAGGGTTAGGGGACGGGGACTGTTTAGGGTACAGCTTAGGGTACGACAACGGTTTAGAGTGAGCGTACGTGTTAGGATACGGGTTAGTGTTAGCGTACGGGTTAGGATTAGAGGACGGGTGAGGGTAAGGCTTCGGGTAAGGGTTAGGGTTAGGGTTAGGGTTAGGGTTAGGGTTAGGGGACGGGGACGGTTTAGGGTACAGGTTAGGGTACGACAACGGTTTAGGGTGAGCGTACGTGTTAGGGTACTGGTTAGTGTTAGCGTACGGGTTAGGATTAGGGGACGGGTGAGGGTAAGGCTTCGGGTAAGGGTTAGGGTTAGGGTTAGGTTTAGGGTTAGGGTTAGGGTTTGGGGATGGGGACGGTTTAGGGTACAGGTTAGGTTACGACAACGGTTTAGGGGAGCATACGTGTTAGGGTACGGGTTAGTGTTAGCTTACGGGTTAGGATTAGGGGACGGGTGAGGGTAAGGCTTCGGGTAAGGGTTAGGGTTAGGGTTAGGGTTAGGGTTAGGGTTAGGGTTAGGGGACGGGGACTGTTTAGGGTACAGGTTAGGGTACGACAACGGTTTAGGGTGAGCGTACGTGTTAGGGTACGGGTTAGTGTTAGCGTACGGGTTAGGATTAGAGGACGGGTGAGGGTAAGGATTCGGGTAAGGGTTAGGGTTAGGGTTAGGGTTAGGGTTAGGGTTAGGGTTAGGGGACGGGGACGGTTTCGGGTACAGGTTAAGGTACGTCTACGGTTTAGGGTGAGCGTACGTGTTAGGGTACGGTTTAGTGTTAGCGTACGGGTTAGGATTAGGGGACGGGTGAGGGTAAGGCTTCGGGTAAGGGTTAGGGTTAGTTTTAGGGTTAGGGTTAGGGTTAGGGGACGGGGACTGTTTAGGGTACAGGTTAGGGTACGACAACGGTTTAGGGTGAGTGTACGTTTTAGGGTATGGTTTAGTGTTAGCGCACGGGTTAGGATTATGGGACGGGTGAGGGTAAGGCTTCGGGTAAGGGTTACGGTTAGGGTTAGGCTTAGGGTTAGGGTTAGGGTTAGGGGATGGGGACGGTTTAGGGTACAGGTTAGGGTATGACAACGGTTTAGGGTGAGCGTACGTGTTAGGGTACGGGTTAGAGTTAGCGTACGGGTTAGGATTAGGGAACGGGTGAGGGTAAGGCTTCGGGTAAGGGTTAGGGTTAGGGTTAGGGTTAGGGTTAGGGTTAGAGGACGGGGACGGTTTAGGGTACAGGTTAGGGTACGACAACGGTTTAGGGTGAGCGTACGTGTTAGGGTACGGGTTAGTGTTAGCGTACGGGATAGGATTAGGTGACGGGTGAGGGTAAGGCTTCGAGTAAGGGTTAGTGTTAGGGTTCGGTTTAGGGTTAGGGGACGGGCACGGGGACGGTTTAGGGTACAGGTTAGGGTACGACAACGGTTTAGGGTGAGCGTACGTGTTAGAGTACGGGTTAGGATTAGGGGACGGGAGAGGGTAAGGCTTCGGGTAAGGGTTAGGGTTAGGTTTAGGTTTAGGGTTAGGGGACGGGGATGGGGACTGTTTAGGGTACAGGTTAGGGTACGACAATGGTTTAGGGTGAGCGTACGTGTTAGGGTACGGGTCAGTGTTAGCGTACGGGTTAGGATTAGGGGACGGGTGAGGGTAAGGCTTCGGGTAAGGGTTAGGGTTAGGGTTAGGTTTAGGGTTAGGGTTAGGGGACGGGGACGTTTTAGGGTACAGCTTAGGGTACGACAACGGTTTAGGGTGTGCGTACGTTTTAGGGTACGGTTTAGTGTTAGCGTACGGGTTAGGATTAAAGGTCGGTTGAGGGTAAGGCTTCGTGTAAGGGTTAGGGTTAGGGTTAGGGTTAGGGTTAGGGTTAGGGGACGGGGACGGTTTAGGGTACAGGTTAGGGTACGACAACGGTTTAGGGTGAGCGTACGTGTTAGGGTACGGGTTAGTGTTAGTGTACGGGTAAGGATTAGGGGACGGGTGAGTGTAAGGCTTCGGGTAAGGGTTAGGGTTAGGGTTAGGGTTAGGGTTAGGGTTAGGGTTAGGGGACAGGGACGGTTTAGGGTACAGGTTAGGGTACATCAACGGTTTAGGGTGAGCGTACGTGTTAGGGTACGGGTTAGTGTTAGCGTACGGGTTAGGATTAGGGGACGGGTGAGGGTAAGGCTTCGGGTAAGGGTTAGGGTTAGGGTTAGGGTTAGGGTTAGGGGACGGGGACGGTTTAGGGTACAGGTTAGTGTACGACAACGGTTTAGGGTGAGCGTACGTGTTAGGGTACGGGTTAATGTTAGCGTACGGTTTAGGATTAGGGGACGTGTGAGGGTAAGGCTTCGGGTAAGGGTTAGGGTTAGGGTTAGGGTTAGGGTTAGGGTTAGAGGACGGGGACGGTTTAGGGTACAGGTTAGGGTACGACAAAGGTTTAGGGTGAGCGTACGTGTTAGGGTACGGTTTAGTGTTAGCGTACGGGATAGGAATAGGGGACGGGTGAGGGTAAGGCTTCGGGTAAGGGTTAGGGTTAGGGTTAGGTTTAGGGTTAGGGGACGGGCACGGGGACAGTTTAGGGTACAGGTTAGGGTACGACAACGGTTTAGGGTGAGCGTACGTGTTAGGGTACGGGTTAGTTTTAGCGTACCCGTTAGGATTAGGGGACGGGTGAGGGTAAGGCTTCGGGTAAGGGTTAGGGTTAGGGTTAGGGTTAGGGTTAGGGTTAGGGGACGGGGACGGTTTAGGGTACAGGTTAGAGTACGACAACAGTTTAGGGTGAGCGTACGTGTTAGGGTACGGGTTATTGTTAGCGTACGGGTTAGGATTAGGGGACGGGTGAGGGTAAGGCTTCGGGTAAGGGTTAGGGTTAGGGTTAGGGTTGGGTTAGGGTTAGGGGATGGGGACGGTTTAGGGTACAGTTTAGGGTACGACAACGGTTTAGGGTGAGCGTACGTGTTAGGGTACGGGTTAGTGTTAGCGTACGGTTTAGGATTAGGGGACGGGTGAGGGTAAGGCTTCGGGTAAGGGTTAGGGTTAGGGTTAGGGTTAGGGTTAGGGGACGGGCATGGGGACGCTTTAGGGTACAGGTTAGGGTACGACAACGGTTTAGGGTGAGCGTACGTGTTAGGGTACGGGTTAGTGTTAGCGTACGGGTTAGGATTAGGGGACGGGTGAGGGTAAGGCTTCGGGTAAGGGTTAGGGTTAGGGTTAGGGTTAGGGTTCGGGGACGGGGACGTTTTAGGGTACAGGTTAGCGTACGACAACGGTTAGGGTGAGCGTACGTGTTAGGGTACGGGTTAGTGTTAGCGTACGGGTTAGGATTAGGGGACGGGTGAGAGTAAGGCTTCCGGTAAGGGTTAGGGTTAGGGTTAGGGTTAGGGTTAGGGGACGGGGACGGTTTAGGGTACAGGTTAGGGTACGACAACGGTTTAGGGTGAGAGTACGTGTTAGGGTACGGGTTAGTGTTAGCGTACGGGTTAGGATTAGGGGACGGGTGAGGTTAAGGCTTCGGGTAAGGGTTAGGGTTAGGGTTGGGTTAGGGTTAGGGTTAGGGGACGGGCATGGTTTAGGGTTCAGGTTAGGGTACGACAACGGTTTAGGGTGAGCGTATGTGTTAGGGTACGGGTTAGTGTTAGCGTACGGGTTAGGATTAGGGGACGGGTGAGGGTAAGGTTTAGGGTTAGGGTTAGGGGACGGGGACGGGAACGGTTTAGGGTACAGGTTAGGGTACGTCAATGGTTTAGGGTGAGCGTACGGGTTATGGTACGGGTTAGTGTTAGGGTACGGGTTAGGATTAGGGGACGGGTGAGGGTAAGGCTTCGGGTAAGGGTTAGGGTTAGGGTTAGGGTTAGGGTTAGGGTTAGGGGATGGGGACGGGTTAGGGTACAGGTTAGGGTACGACAACGGTTTAGGGGAGCGTACGTGTTAGGGTACGGGTTAGTGTTAGCGTACGGGTTAGGATTAGGGGACGGGTGAGGGTAAGGCTTCGGGTAAGGGTTAGGGTTAGGGTTAGGGTTAGGGTTAGGGTTAGGGGACGGGGATGGTTTAGGGTACAGGTTAGGGTACGACAACGGTTTAGGGTGAGCGTACGTGTTAGGGTACGGGTTAGTGTTAGCGTACGGGTTAGGATTAGGGGACGGGTGAGTGTAAGGCTTCGGGTAAGGGTTAGGGTTAGGGTTAGGGTTAGGGTTAGGGTTAGAGGACGGGGACGGTTTAGGGTGCAGCTTAGGGTACGACAACGGTTTAGGGTGAGCGTACGTGTTAGGGTACTGGTTAGTGTTAGCGTACGGGTTAGGATTAGGGGACGGGTGAGGGTAAGGCTTCGGGTAAGTGTTAGGGTTAGGGTTAGGGTTAGGGTTAGGGTTTGGGGATGGGGACGGTTTAGGGTACAGGTTAGGTTACGACAACGGTTTAGGGTGAGCGTACGTGTTAGGGTACGGGTTAGTGTTAGCGTACGGGTTAGGATTAGGGGACGGGTGAGGGTAAGGCTTCGGGTAAGGGTTAGGGTTAGGGTTGGGTTAGGGTTAGGGTTAGGGGACGGGCATGGTTTAGGGTTCAGGTTAGGGTACGACAACGGTTTAGGGTGAGCGTACGTGTTAGGGTACGGGTTAGTGTTAGCGTACGGGTTAGGATTAGGGGACGGGTGAGGGTAAGGTTTAGGGTTAGGGTTAGGGGACGGGGACGGGAACGGTTTAGGGTACAGGTTAGGGTACGTCAACGGTTTAGGGTGAGCGTACGTGTTAGGGTACGGGTTAGTGTTAGGGTACGGGTTAGGATTAGGGGACGGGTGAGGGTAAGGCTTCGGGTAAGGGTTAGGGTTAGGTTTAGTGTTAGGGGACGGGGACGGGGACGGTTTAGGGTACAGGTTAGGGTACGTCCACGGTTTAGGGTGAGCGTACGTGTTAGGGTACGGGTTAGTGTTAGCGTACGGGTTAGTATTAGGGGACGGGTGAGGGTAAGGCTTTGGGTAAGGGTTAGGGTTAGGGTTAGGGTTAGGGTTAGGGTTAGGGGACGGGGACGGTTTAGGGTACAGGTTAGGGTACGACAACAGTTTAGGCTGAGCGTACGTTTTACGGTACGGGTTAGTGTTAGCGTACGGGTTAGGATTATGGGAAGGGTGAGGGTAAGGCTTCGGGTAAGGGTTAGGGTTAGGGTTAGGGTTAGGGTTAGGGTTAGAGGACGGGGACGGTTTAGGGTACAGGTTAGGGTACGACAAAGGTTTAGGGTGAGCGTACGTGTTAGGGTACGGGTTAGTGTTAGCGTACGGGATAGGATTAGGGGACGGGTGAGGGTAAGGCTTCCGGTAAGGGTTAGGGTTAGGGTTAGGTTTAGGGTTAGGGGACTGGCACGGGAACGGTTTAGGGTACAGGTTAGGGTACGACAACGGTTTAGGGTGAGCGTACGTGTTAGGGTACGGGTTAGTGTTAGCGTACGGGTTAGGATTAGGGGACGGGTGAGGGTAAGGCTTCGGGTAAGGGTTAGGGTTAGTGTTAGGGTTAGGGTTAGGGTTAGGAGACGGGGACAGGGACGGTTTAGGGTACAGGTTAGGGTACGACAACGGTTTATGGTGAGCGTACGTGTTAGGGTACGGGTTAGTGTTAGCGTACGGGTTAGGATTACGGGACGGTTGAGGGTAAGGCTTCGGGTAAAAGTTAGGGTTAGGGTTAGGGTTAGGGGACGGGGACGGGGACGGTTTAGGGTACAGTTTAGGGTACGTCAACGGTTTAGTGTGAGCGTACGTGTTAGGGTACGGGTTAGTGTTAGCGTACGGGTTAGGTTTAGGGGACGGGTGAGGGTAAGGCTTCGGGTAAGGGTTAGGGTTAGGGTTAGGGTTAGGGTTAGGGTTAGGGGACGGGGACGGTTTAGGGTACAGGTTAGGGTACGACAACGGTTTAGGGTGGGGGTACGTGTTAGGGTACGGGTTAGTGTTAGCGTACGGGTTAGGATTAGGGAACGGGTGAGGGTAAGGAGTCGGGTAAGGGTTAGGGTTAGGTTTAGGGTTAGGGTTAGGGTTAGGGGACGGGGACGGTTTAGGGTACAGGTTAGGGTACGACAACGGTTTAGGGTGAGCGTACGTGTTAGGGTACGGGTTAGTGTTAGCGTACGGGTTAGGATTAGTGGACGGGTGAGGGTAAGGCTTCGGGAAAGGTTTAGGGTTAGGGTTAGGGTTAGGGTTAGGGGACGGGCACGGGGACGGTTTAGGGTACAGGTTAGGGTACGACAACGGTTTAGGGTGAGGGTACGTGTTAGGGTACGGGTTAGTGTTATTGTACGGGTTAGGATTAGGGGACGGGTGAGGGTAAGGCTTCGGGTAAGGGTTAGGGTTAGGCTTAGGATTAGGGTTAGGGGACGGGGACGGGGACGATTTAGGGTACAGGTTGGGGTACGACAACGGTTTAGGGTGAGCGTACGTATTAGGGTACGGGTTTCTGTTAGCGTACGGGTTAGGATTAGGGGACGGGTGAGGGTAAGGCTTCGGGTAAAGGTTAGGGTTAGGGTTAGGGTTAGGGTTAGGATTAGGTGACGGGGACGGTTTAGGGTACAGGTTAGGGTACGACAAAGGTTTAGGGTGAGCGTACGTGTTAGGTTATGGGTTAGTGTTAGCGTACGGGTTAGGATTAGGGGACGGGTGAGGGTAAGGCTTCGGGTAAGGGTTAGGGTTAGGGTTAGGGCATGGGGACGGGGACGGGTACGGGGACGGTTTAGGGTACAGGTTAGTGTACGACAACGGTTTAGGGTGAGCGTACGTTTTAGGGTACAGGTTCGTGTTAGCGTACGGGTTAGGATAAGGGGACGGTTGAGGGTAAGGCTTCGGGTAAGCGTTAGGGTTAGGGTTAGGGTTAGGGTTAGAGGACGGGGACGGTTTAGGGTACAGGTTAGGGTACGACAACGGTTTAGGGTGAGTGTACGTGTTTGGGTACGGGTTAGTGTTAGCATACGGTTTAGGATTAGGGAACGGGTGAGGGTAAGGCTTCGGGTAAGGGTTAGGGTTAGGGTTAGGGGACGGGGACGGTATAGGGTACAGGTTAGGGTACGACAACGGTTTAGGGTGAGCGTACGTGTTAGGGTACGGATTAGTGTTAGCGTACGGGTTAGGATTAGGGGACGGGTGAGGGTAAGGCTTCGGGTAAGGGTTAGGGTTAGGGTTAGGGTTAGGGGACGGGGACGGTGACGGGGACGGTTTAGGGTACAGGTTAGGGTACGACAACGGTTTATGGTGAGCGTACGTGTTAGGGTACGGGTTAGTGTTAGCGTACGGGTTAGGATTAGGGGACGGGTGAGCGTAAGGCTTCGGGTAAGGGTTAGGGTTAGTGTTAGGGTTAGGGTTAGGGTTAGGGGACGGGGACAGGGATGGTTTAGGGTACAGGTTAGGGTACGAAAACGGTTTATGGTGAGCGTACGTGTTAGGGTACGGGTTAGTGTTAGCGTACGGGTTAGGATTAGGGGACGGGTGAGGGTAAGGCTTCGGGTAAGGGTTAGGGTTAGGGTTAGGGGACGGGGACGGGGACGGGGACGGGGACGGTTTAGGGTACAGGTTAGTGTACGACAACGGTTTAGGGTGAGCGTACGTGTTAGGGTCCAGGTTAGTGTTAGCGTACGGTTTAGGATTAGGGCACGGGTGAGGGTAAGGCTTCGGGTAAGCGTTAGTGTTAGGGTTAGGGTTAGGATTAGCGGACGGGGACGGTTTAGGGTACAGGTTAGGGTACGACAACGGTTTAGGGTGAGCGTACGTGTTAGGGTACGGGTTAGTGTTAGCGTACGGGTTAGGATTAGGGGAGGGTTGAGGGTAAGGCTTCGGGTAAAAGTTAGGGTTAGGGTTAGGGTTAGGGTTAGGGGACGGGGACGGTTTAGGGTACAGGTTAGGGTACGAGAACGGTTTAGTGTGAGCGTACATGTTAGGGTACGGTTTAGTGTTAGCGTACGGGTTAGGATTAGGGGACGGGTGAGTGTAAGGCTTCGGGTAAGGGTTAGGGTTAGTGTTAGGATTAGGGTTAGGGGACGGGGATGATTTAGGGTACAGTTTAGGGTACGTCAACGGTTTAGTGTGAGCGTACGTGTTAGGGTACGGGTTAGTGTTAGCGTACGGGTTAGGATTAGGGGACGGGTGAGGGTAAGGCTTTGGGTAAGTGTTAGGGTTAGTGTTAGTGTTAGGGGACGGGGACGGTTTAGGGTTCAAGTTAGGGTACGACAACGGTTTAGGGTGAGGGTACGTGTTAGGGTACGGGTTAGTGTTAGCGTATGGGTTAGGATTAGGGGACGGTTGAGGGTAAGGCTTCGGGTAAGGGTTACGGTTAGGGTTAGGGTTAGGGTTAGGGTTAGGGTTAGGGGACGGTTTAGGGTACAGGTTAGGGTACGACAAAGGTTTAGGGTGAGCGTACGTGTTAGGGTACGGGTTAGTGTTAGCGTACGGGTGAGGATTAGGGGACGGGTGAGTGTAAGGCTTCGGGTAAGGGTTAGGGTTAGGGTTAGGGTTAGGGGACGGGGACGGTTTAGGGTACAGGTTAAGGTACGACAACGGTTTAGGGTGAGCGTACGTGTTAGGGTACGGGTTAGTGTTAGCGTACGGGTTAGGATTAGTGGACGGGTGAGGGTAAGGCTTCGGGAAAGGGTTAGGGTTAGGGTTAGGGTTAGGGTTAGGGCACAGGCACGGGGACGGTTTAGGGTACAGGTTAGTGTACGACAACGGTTTAGGGTGAGGGTACGTGTTAGGGTACGGGTTAGTGTTATTGTACGGGTTAGGATTAGGGGAAGGGTGAGGGTAAGGCTTCGGGTAAGGGTTAGGTTTAGGGTTAGGGTTAGGGGACGGGGACCGGGACGGTTTAGGGTACAGGTTAGGGTACGACAACGGTTTAGGGTGAGCGTACGTATTAGGTTACGGGTTTGTGTTAGCGTACGGGTTAGGATTAGGGGACGGGTGATGGTAAGGCTTCAGGTAAGGGTTAGGGTTAGGGTTAGAGTTAGGGTTAGGGTTAGGGGACGGTTACGGTTTAGGGTACAGGTTATGGTACGACAACGGTTTAGGGTGAGCGTACGTGTTAGGGTACGGTTTAGTGTTAGCGTACGGGTTAGGATTAGGGGACGGGTGAGTGTAAGGCTTCGGGTAAGGGTTAGGGTTAGGGTTAGCATTAGGGTTAAGGGACGGGGACGGTTTAGGGTACAGTTTAGGGTACGTCAACGGTTTAGTGTGAGTGTACGTGTTAGGGTACGGGTTAGTGTTAGCGTACGGGTTAGGATTAGGGGACGCGTGAGGGTAAGGCTTCGGGTAAGGGTTAGGGTTAGGGTTAGGGTTAGGGTTAGGGGACGGGGACGGTTTAGGGTACAGGTTAGGGTACGACAACGGTTTAGTGTGAGCGTACGTGGTAGGGTACGGGTTAGTGTTAGCGTACGGTTTAGGATTAGGGGAAGGGTGAGGGTAAGGCTTCGGGTAAGGGTTAGGGTTAGGGTTAGGCTTAGGGTTAGGGGTCGGGCACGGGGACGGTTTAGGGTACAGGTTAGGGTACGACAACGGTTTAGGGTGAGCGTACGTGTTAGGGTATGGTTTAGTGTTAGCATACGGGTTAGGATTAGGGGACGGGTGAGGGTAAGGCTTCAGGTGAGGGTTAGGGTTAGGGTTAGGGTTAGGGGACGGGGACGGGGACGGGGATGGTTTAGGGTACAGGTTAGGGTACGACAAAGGTTTAGGGTGAGCGTAGGTGTTAGGGTACGGGTTAGTGTTAGCGTACGGGTTAGGATTAGGGGAGGGGTGAGTGTAAGGCTTCGGGTAAGGATTAGGGTTAAGGTTAGTGTTAGGGTTAGGGTTAGGGGACGGGGACGGTTTAGGGTACAGGTTAGTGTACGACAACCGTTTAGGGTGAGCGTACGTGTTAGGGTACGGGTTAGTATTGGCGTACGTGTTAGGATTAGGGGACGGGTGAGGGTAAGGTTTAGGGTAAAGGTTAGGGTTAGGGTTAGGTTTAGGGGACGGGGACGGGGACGGTTTCGGGTACAGGTTAGGGTACGACAACGGTTTAGGGTGAGCGTACGTGTTAGGGTACGGGTGTTAGCGTACGGGTAAGGATTAGGGGACGGGTGTGGGTAAGGCTTCGGGTAAGGGTTAGGGTTAGGGTTAGGGTTAGGGTTAGGGGACGGGGACGGTTTAGGGTACAGGTTAGGGTACGACAACGGTTTAGGGTGAGCGTACGTGTTAGGGTACGGGTTAATGTTAGCGTACGGGTTAGGATTAGGGGACGGGTGAGGGTAAGGCTTCGGGTAAGGGTTAGGGTTAGGGTTAGGGGACGGGCACGGGGACGGTTTAGGGTACAGGTTAGGGTACGACAACGGTTTAGGGTGAGCGTACGTGTTAGGGTACGGGTTAGTGTTAGCGTACGGGTTAGGATTAGGGGACGGGTGAGGGTAAGGCTTTGCGTAAGTGTTAGGGTTAGGGTTAGGGTTAGGGTTAGGGTTAGGGGACGGGGACGGTTTAGGGTACAGGTTAGGGTACGACAAGTGTTTAGGGTGAGGGTACGTGTTAGGGTACGGGTTAGTGTTAGCGTACGGGTTAGGATTAGGGGACGGGTGAGGGTAAGGCTTCGGGTAAGGTTTAGGGTTAGGGTTAGGGTTAGGGTTAGGGGACGGGGACGGTTTAGGGTACAGGTTAGGGTACGACAACGGTTTAGGGTGAGCGTACGTGTTAGGGTACGGGTTAGTGTTAGCGTACGGGTTAGGATTAGGGGACGGGTGAGGGTAAGGCTTCGGGTAAGGGTTAGTGTTAGGGTTAGGGTTAGGGTTAGGGGACGGGCACGGGGACGGTTTAGGGTACAGGTTAGGGTACGACAACGGTTTAGGGTGAGCGTACGTGTTAGGGTACGGGTTAGTGTTAGCTTACGGGTTAGGATTAGGGGACGGGTGAGGGTAAGGCTTCGGGTAAGTGTTAGGGTTAGGGTTAGGGTTAGGGTTAGGGTTAGGGGACGGGGACGGTTTACGGTACAGGTTAGAGTACGACAACAATTTAGGGTGAGCGTACGTGTTAGGGTACGGGTTAGTGTTAGCGTACGGGTTAGGATTAGGGGACGGGTGAGGGTAAGGCTTCGGGTAAGGGTTAGGGTTAGGGTTAGGGGACGGGGACGGGGACGGGGATGGTTTAGGGTACAGGTTAGGCTACGACAACGGTTTAGGATGAGCGTACGTGTTAGGGTACGGGTTAGTGTTAGCGTACGGGTTAGGATTAGGGGACGGTTGAGGGTAAGGCTTCGGGTAAGGGTTAGGGTTAGGGTTAGGGTTAGGTTTAGGGGACGGGGACGGCTTAGGGTACAGTTTAGGGTACGACAAAGGTTTAGGGTGAGCGTACGTGTTAGGGTACGGGTTAGTGTTAGGGTACGGATGAGGATTAAGGGACGGGTGAGTGTAAGGCTTCGGGTAAGGGTTAGGGTTAGGGTTAGGGTTAGGGTTAGGGGACGGGGACGGGGACGGGGACGGTTTAGGGTACAGGTTAGGGTACGACAACGGTTTAGGGTGAGCGTACGTGTTAGGGTACGTTTTAGTGTTAGTGTACGGGTTAGGATTAGGGGACGGGTGAGTGTAAGGCTTCGGGTAAGGGTTAGGGTTAGGGTTAGGGTTAGGGTTAGGGTTAGGGGACGGGGACGGTTTAGGGCACAGTTTAGTGTACGTCAACGTTTTAGGGTGAGCGTACGTGTTAGGGTACGGGTTAGTGTTAGCGTACGGGTTAGGATTAGGGGACGGGTGAGGATAAGGCTTCGGGTAAGGGTTAGGGTTACGGTTATGGTTAGCGTTAGGGTTAGGGGACGGGGACGGTTTAGGGTACAGGTTAGGGTACGACAACAGTTTAGGTTGAGTGTACATGTTAGGGTACGGGTTAGTGTTCGCGTACGGGTTAGGATTAGGGGACGGGTGAGGGTAAGGCTTCGGGTAAGGGTTAGGGTTAGGGTTAGGGTTAGGCATAGGGTTAGGGGACGGGCACGGGGACGGTTTAGGGTACAGGATAGGGTACGACAGCGGTTTAAGGTGAGCGTACGTGTTAGTGTACGGGTTAGTGTTAGGGTACGGGTTAGGATTAGGGGACGGTTGAGGGTAAGGCTTCGGGTAAGGGTTAGGGTTAGGGTTAGGGTTAGGGTTAGGGGACGTGGACAGTTTAGGGTACAGGTTAGGGTACGACAACAATTTAGGGTGAGCGTACGTGTTAGGGTACGGGTTAGTGTTAGCGTTCGGGTTAGGATTAGGGGACGGGTGAGGGTAAGGCTTCGGGTAAGGGTTAGGGTTAGGGTTAAGGTTAGGGGACGGGGACGTTTTAGGGTACAGGTTAGGCTACGACAACGGTTTAGGATGAGCGTACGTGTTAGGGTATGGGTTAGTGTTAGCGTACGGGTTAGGATTAGGGGACGGGTGAGGGTAAGGCTTCGGGTAAGGGTTAGGGTTAGGGTTAGGGTTAGGGTTAGGGGACGGGGACGGTTTAGGGTACAGGTTAGG
This sequence comes from Delphinapterus leucas, assembly GCF_059928025.1. Classification (NCBI taxonomy): domain Eukaryota; kingdom Metazoa; phylum Chordata; class Mammalia; order Artiodactyla; family Monodontidae; genus Delphinapterus; species Delphinapterus leucas. The sequence continues at coordinate 9,056,432 of NW_028322238.1, read as the reverse complement.
GTACGACAAAGGTTTAGGGTGAGCGTACGTGTTAGGGTACGGGTAGTGTTAGGGTACGGGTATTGTTAGGGTACGGATGCGGATTAAGGGACGGGTGAGTGTAAGGCTTCGGGTAAGGGTTAGGGTTAGGGTTAGGATTAGGGTTAGGGTTAAGGGACGGGGACGGGGACGGGGACGGTTTAGGGTACAGGTTAGGGTACGACAACGGTTTAGGGTGAGCGTACGTGTTAGGGTACGGGTTAGTGTTAGCGTACGGGTTAGGATTAGGGGACGGTTGAGTGTAAGGCTTCGGGTAAAATTAGGGTTAGGGTTATGGTTAGGGTTAGGGGACGGGTGACGATAAGGCTTCGGGTAAGGGTTAGGGTTAGGGTTAGGGGACGGGGACAGTTTAGAGTACAGGTTAGGGTACGACAACGGTTTACGGTGAGGATACGTGTTAGGGTACGGGTTAGTGTTAGCTTACGGGTTAGGATTAGGGGACGGGTGAGGGTAAGGCTTCGGGTAAGGGTTAGGGTTAGGGTTAGGGGACGGGGACGGTTTAGGGTACAGGTGAGGGTTCGACAACGGTTTAGGGTGAGCGTACGTGTTAGGGTACGGGTTAGTGTTAGCGTACGGTTTAGGATTAGGGGACGGGTGAGGGTACGGCTTCGGGAAAGTGTTAGGGTTAGGGTTAGGGTTAGGGGACGGGCACGGGGACGGTTTAGCGTACAGGTTAGGGTACGACAACGGTTTAGGGTGAGGGTACGTGTTAGGGTACGGATTAGTGTTAGCGTACGGGTTAGGATTAGGGGACGGGTGAGGGTAAGGCTTCGGGTAAGGGTTAGGGTTAGGGTTAGGGTTAGGGTTAGGGGACGGGGACGGTTTAGGGTACAGGTTAGGGTACGACAACGGTTTAGGGTGAGCGTACGTGTTAGGGTACGGGTTAGTGTTAGCGTACGGATTAGGATTAGGGGACGGTTGAGGGTAAGGCTTCGGGTAAAAGTTAGGGTTAGGGTTAGGGTTAGGGTTAGAGGACGGGGCCGGTTTAGGGTACAGGTTAGGGTACGACAAAGGTTTAGGGTGAGCGTACGTGTTAGGGTACGGGTTAGTGTTAGCGTACGGGTGAGGATTAGGGGACGGGTGAGTGTAAGGCTTCGGGTAAGGGTTAGGGTTAGGGTTAGGGTTAGGGTTAGGGGACGGGGACGGTTTAGGGTACAGGTTAGGGTACGACAACGGTTTAGGTTGAGCGTACGTGTTAGGGTACGGGTTAGTGTTAGCGGACGGGTTAGGATTAGGGGACGGGTGAGGGTAAGGCTTCGGATAAGGGTTAGGGTTAGGGTTAGGGTTAGGGGACGGGGACGAAGACGGTTTAGGGTACAGGTTAGGGTACGACAACGGTTTAGGGTGAGCGTACGTGTTAGGGTACGGGTTAGTGTTAGCGTACAGGTTAGGATTAGGGGACGGGTGAGGGTAAGACTTCGGGTAAGGGTTAGGGTTAGGGTTAGGGTTAGGGTTAGGGGACGGGCACGGGGACTGTTTAGGGTACAGGTTACGGTAAGACAACGGTTTAGGGTGAGCGTACGTGTTAGGGTACGGGTTAGTGTTAGCGTACAGGTTAGGATTAGGGGACGGGTGAGGGTAAGGCTTCGGGTAAGGGTTAGAGTTAGGGTTAGGGTTAGGTTAGGGTTAGGGGACGGGGACGGTTTAGGGTACAGGTTAGGGTACGACAAAGGTTTAGGGTGAGCGTACGTGTTAGGGTACGGGTTAGTGTTAGGGTACGGGTGAGGATTAGGGGACGGGTGAGTGTAAATCTTCGGGTAAGGTTTAGGGTTAGGGTTAGGGTTAGGGTTAGGGTTAGGGGACGGGGACGCTTTAGTGTACAGGTTAGTGTACGACAACATTTTAGGGTGAGCGTACGTGTTAGGGTACGGGTTAGTGTTAGCGTACGGATTAGGATTAGGGGACGGGTCAGGGTAAGGCTTCGGGAAAGGGTTAGGGTTAGGGTTAGGATTACCGTTAGGGGACGGGCACGGGGACGGTTTAGGGTACAGGTTAGGGTACGACAACGGTTAAGGGTGAGGGTACGTGTTAGGGTACGGGTTAGTGTTAGCGTACGGGTTGGGATTATGGGACGGGTGAGGGTAAGGCTTCAGGAAAGGGTTAGGTTTAGGGTTAGGGTTAGGGGACGGGTACGGTTTAGGGTACAGTTTAGGGTACGTCAACGGTTTAGGGTGAGCCTACGTGTTAGGGTACGGGTTAGTGTTAGCGTACGGGTTAGGATTAGGGGACGGGTGAGGATAAGGCTTCGGGTAAGGGTTAGGGTTAGGGTTAGGGTTGGGGACGGGGACAGTTTAGGGTACAGGTTAGGGTACGACAACGGTTTAGGGTGAGGGTACGTGTTAGGGTACGGGTTAGTGATAGCTTACTGGTTAGGATTAGGTGACGGGTGAGGGTAAGGCTTCGGGTAAGGGTTAGGGTTAGGGTTAGGGTTAGGGTTAGGGGACGGGGACGGTTTAGGGTACAGGTTAGGGTACGAAAACGGTTTAGGGTGAGCGTACGTGTAAGGGTACGGGTTAGTGTTAGCGTACGGGTTAGGATTAGGGGACGGGTGAGGGTAAGGCTTCGGGTAAGGGTTAGGGTTAGGGTTAGGGTTAGGGTTAGGGGACGGTTTAGGGTACAGGTTAGGGTACGACAAAAGTTTAGGGTGAGCGTGCGTGTTAGGGTTACGTGTTAGTGTTAGCGTACGGGTTAGGATTAGGGGACGGGTGAGTGTAAGGCTTCAGGTTAGGGTTAGGGTTAGGGTTAGGGTTAGGGTTAGGGTTAGAGGACGGGGACGGTTTAGGGTGCAGCTTAGGGTACGACAACGGTTTAGGGTGAGCGTACGTGTTAGGGTACTGGTTAGTGTTAGCGTACGGTTAGGATTAGGGGACGGGTGAGGGTTAGGCTTCGGGTAAGTGTTAGGGTTAGGGTTAGGGTTAGGGTTACGGTTTGGGGATGGGGACGGTTTAGGGTACAGGTTAGGTTACGACAACGGTTTAGGGTGAGCGTACGTGTTAGGGTACGGGTTAGTGTTAGCGTACGGGTTAGGATTAGGGGACGGGTGAGGGTAAGGCTTCGGGTAAGGGTTAGGGTTAGGGTTGGGTTAGGGTTAGGGTTAGGGGACGGGCATGGTTTAGGGTTCAGGTTAGGGTACGACAACGGTTTAGGGTGAGCGTACGTGTTAGGGTACGGGTTAGTGTTAGCGTACGGGTTAGGATTAGGGGACGGGTGAGGGTAAGGTTTAGGGTTAGGGTTAGGGGACGGGGACGGGAACAGTTTAGGGTACAGGTTAGGGTACGTCAACGGTTTAGGGTGAGCGTACGTGTTATGGTACGGGTTAGTGTTAGGGTACGGGTTAGGATTAGGGGACGGGTGAGGGTAAGGCTTCGGGTAAGGTTTAGGGTTAGGGTTAGGGTTAGGGTTAGGGTTAGGGGATGGGGACGGGTTAGGGTACAGTTTAGGGTACGACAACGGTTTAGGGGAGCGTACGTGTTAGGGTACGGGTTAGTGTTAGCGTACGGGTTAGGATTAGGGGACGGGTGAGGGTAAGGCTTCGGGTAAGGGTTAGGGTTAGGTTTAGTGTTAGGGGACGGGGACGGGGACGGTTTAGGGTACAGGTTAGGGTACGTCAACGGTTTAGGGTGAGCGTACGTGTTAGGGTACGGGTTAGTGTTAGCGTACGGGTTAGGATTAGGGGACGGGTGAGGGTAAGGCTTCGGGTAAGGGTTAGGGTTAGGGTTAGGGTTAGGGTTAGGGTTAGGGGACGGGGACGGTTTAGGGTACAGGTTAGGGTACGACAACAGTTTAGGCTGAGCGTACGTTTTACGGTACGGGTTAGTGTTAGCGTACGGGTTAGGATTAGGGGACGGGTGAGGGTAAGGCTTCGGGTAAGGGTTAGGGTTAGTGTTAGGGTTAGGGTTAGGGTTAGGAGACGGGGACAGGGACGGTTTAGGGTACAGGTTAGGGTACGACAACGGTTTAGGGTGAGCGTACGTGTTAGGGTACGGGTTAGTGTTAGCGTACGGGTTAGGATTACGGGACGGTTGAGGGTAAGGCTTCGGGTAAAAGTTAGGGTTAGGGTTAGGGTTAGGGGACGGGGACGGGGACGGTTTAGGGTACAGTTTAGGGTACGTCAACGGTTTAGTGTGAGCGTACGTGTTAGGGTACGGGTTAGTGTTAGCGTACGGGTTAGGTTTAGGGGACGGGTGAGGGTAAGGCTTCGGGTAAGGGTTAGGGTTAGGGTTAGGGTTAGGGTTAGGGGACGGGCACGGGGACGGTTTAGGGTACAGGTTAGTGTACGACAACGGTTTAGGGTGAGGGTACGTGTTAGGGTACGGGTTAGTGTTATTGTACGGGTTAGGATTAGGGGACGGGTGAGGGTAAGGCTTCGGGTAAGGGTTAGGGTTAGGGTTAGGATTAGGGTTAGGGGACGGGGACCGGGACGATTTAGGGTACAGGTTGGGGTACGACAACGGTTTAGGGTGAGCGTACGTATTAGGGTACGGGTTTCTGTTAGCGTACGGGTTAGGATTAGGGGACGGGTGAGGGTAAGGTTTCGGGTAAGGGTTAGGGTTAGGGTTAGGGTTAGGGTTAGGATTAGGGGACGGGGACGGTTTAGGGTACAGGTTAGGGTACGACAACGGTTTAGGGTGAGCGTACGTGTTAGGGTATGCGTTAGTGTTAGCGTACGGGTTAGGATTAGGGGACGGGTGAGGGTAAGGCTTCGGGTAAGGGTTAGGGTTAGGGTTAGTGCATGGGGACGGGGACGGGGACGGGGACGGTTTAGGGTACAGGTTAGTGTACGACAACGGTTTAGGGTGAGCGTACGTGTTAGGGTACGGATTAGTGTTAGCGTACGGGTTAGGATTAGGGGACGGGTGAGGGTAAGGCTTCGGGTAAGGGTTAGGGTTAGGGTTAGGGTTAGGGGACGGGGACGGTGACGGGGACGGTTTAGGGTACAGGTTATGGTACGACAACGGTTTATGGTGAGCGTACGTGTTAGGGTACGGGTTAGTGTTAGCGTACGGGTTAGGATTAGGGGACGGGTGAGCGTAAGGCTTCGGGTAAGGGTTAGGGTTAGTGTTAGGGTTAGGGTTAGGGTTAGGGGACGGGGACAGGGACGGTTTAGGGTACAAGTTAGGGTACGAAAACGGTTTATGGTGAGCGTACGTATTAGGGTACGGGTTAGTGTTAGCGTACGGGTTAGGATTAGGGGACGGGTGAGGGTAAGGCTTCGGGTAAGGGTTAGGGTTAGGGTTAGGGGACGGGGACGGGGACGGGGACGGAGACGGTTTAGGGTACAGGTTAGTGTACGACAACGGTTTAGGGTGAGCGTACGTGTTAGGGTCCAGGTTAGTGTTAGCGTACGGTTTAGGATTAGGGCACGGGTGAGGGTAAGGCTTCGGGTAAGCGTTAGGGTTAGGGTTAGGGTTAGGATTAGCGGACGGGGACGGTTTAGGGTACAGGTTAGGGTACGACAACGGTTTAGGGTGAGCGTACGTGTTAGGATACGGGTTAGTGTTAGCATACGGTTTAGGATTAGGGTACGGGTGAGGGTAAGGCTTCGGGTAAGGGTTAGGGTTAGGGTTAGGGTTAGGGCTAGGGTTAGGGGACGGGGACGGTTTAGGGTACAGGTTAGTGTACGACAAAGGTTTAGGGTGAGCGTACGTGTTAGGGTACGGGTTAGTGTTAGGGTACGCATGAGGATTAGGGGACGGGTGAGTGTAAGGCTTCGGGTAAGGGTTAGGGTTAGGGTTAGGGTTAGGGGACGGGGACGGGGACGGGGACGGTTTAGGGTACACGTTAGTGTACGACAACGGTTTAGGGTGAGCGTACGTGTTAGGGTACAGGTTAGTGTTAGCGTACGGGTTAGGATTAGGGGACGGGTGAGGGTAAGGCTTCGGGTAAAAGTTAGGGTTAGGGTTAGGGTTAGGGTTAGGGGACGGGGACGGTTTAGGGTACAGGTTAGGGTACGAGAACGGTTTAGTGTGAGCGTACGTGTTAGGGTACGGTTTAGTGTTAGCGTACGGGTTAGGATTAGGGGACGGGTGAGTGTAAGGCTTCGGGTAAGGGTTAGGGTTAGGGTTAGGATTAGGGTTAGGGGACGGGGATGGTTTAGGGTACAGTTTAGGGTACGTCAAAGGTTTAGTGTGAGCGTACGTGTTAGGGTACGGGTTAGTGTTAGCGTACGGGTTAGGATTAGGGGACGGGTGAGGGTAAGGCTTTGGGTAAGTGTTAGGGTTAGTGTTAGTGTTAGGGGACGGGGACGGTTTAGGGTTCAGGTTAGGGTACGACAACGGTTTAGGGTGAGGGTACGTGTTAGGGTACGGGTTAGTGTTAGCGTACGGGTTAGGATTAGGGGACGGTTGAGGGTAAGGCTTCGGGTAAGGGTTACGGTTAGGGTTAGGGTTAGGGTTAGGGTTAGGGGACGGTTTAGGGTACAGGTTAGGGTACGACAAAGGTTTAGGGTGAGCGTACGTGTTAGGGTACGGGTTAGTGTTAGCGTACGGGTGAGGATTAGGGGACGGGTGAGTGTAAGGCTTCGGGTAAGGGTTAGGGTTAGGGTTAGGGTTAGGGGACGGGGACGGTTTAGGGTACAGGTTAAGGTACGACAACGGTTTAGGGTGAGCGTACGTGTTAGGGTACGGGTTAGTGTTAGCGTACGGGTTAGGATTAGTGGACGGGTGAGGGTAAGGCTTCGGGAAAGGGTTAGGGTTAGGGTTAGGGTTAGGGTTAGGGCACAGGCACGGGGACGGTTTAGGGTACAGGTTAGTGTACGACAACGGTTTAGGGTGAGGGTACGTGTTAGGGTACGGGTTAGTGTTATTGTACGGGTTAGGATTAGGGGAAGGGTGAGGGTAAGGCTTCGGGTAAGGGTTAGGTTTAGGGTTAGGGTTAGGGGACGGGGACCGGGACGGTTTAGGGTACAGGTTAGGGTACGACAACGGTTTAGGGTGAGCGTACGTATTAGGTTACGGGTTTGTGTTAGCGTACGGGTTAGGATTAGGGGACGGGTGAGGGTAAGGCTTCAGGTAAGGGTTAGGGTTAGGGTTAGAGTTAGGGTTAGGGTTAGGGGACGGTTACGGTTTAGGGTACAGGTTATGGTACGACAAGGGTTTAGGGTGAGCGTACGTGTTAGGGTACGGTTTAGTGTTAGCGTACGGGTTAGGATTAGGGGACGGGTGAGTGTAAGGCTTCGGGTAAGGGTTAGGGTTAGGGTTAGCATTAGGGTTAAGGGACGGGGACGGTTTAGGGTACAGTTTAGGGTACGTCAACTCTTTAGTGTGAGTGTACGTGTTAGGGTACGGGTTAGTGTTAGCGTACGGGTTAGGATTAGGGGACGCGTGAGGGTAAGGCTTCGGGTAAGGGTTAGGGTTAGGGTTAGGGTTAGGGTTAGGGTTAGGGGACGGGGACGGGGACGGTTTAGGGTACACGTTAGTGTACGACAACGGTTTAGGGTGAGCGTACGTGTTAGGGTACAGGTTAGTGTTAGCGTACGGGTTAGGATTAGGGGAGGGTTGAGGGTAAGGCTTCGGGTAAAAGTTAGGGTTAGGGTTAGGGTTAGGGTTAGGGGACGGGGACGGTTTAGGGTACAGGTTAGGGTACGAGAACGGTTTAGTGTGAGCGTACGTGTTAGGGTACGGTTTAGTGTTAGCGTACGGGTTAGGATTAGGGGACGGGTGAGTGTAAGGCTTCGGGTAAGGGTTAGGGTTAGGGTTAGGATTAGGGTTAGGGGACGGGGATGGTTTAGGGTACAGTTTAGGGTACGTCAAAGGTTTAGTGTGAGCGTACGTGTTAGGGTACGGGTTAGTGTTAGCGTACGGGTTAGAATTAGGGGACGGGTGAGGGTAAGGCTTTGGGTAAGTGTTAGGGTTAGTGTTAGTGTTAGGGGACGGGGACGGTTTAGGGTTCAGGTTAGGGTACGACAACGGTTTAGGATGAGGGTACGTGTTAGGGTACGGGTTAGTGTTAGCGTACGGGTTAGGATTAGGGGACGGTTGAGGGTAAGGCTTCGGGTAAGGGTTACGGTTAGGGTTAGGGTTAGGGTTAGGGTTAGGGGACGGTTTAGGGTACAGGTTAGGGTACGACAAAGGTTTAGGGTGAGCGTACGTGTTAGGGTACGGGTTAGTGTTAGCGTACGGGTGAGGATTAGGGGACGGGTGAGTGTAAGGCTTCGGGTAAGGGTTAGGGTTAGGGTTAGGGGACGGGGACGGTTTAGGGTACAGGTTAAGGTACGACAACGGTTTAGGGTGAGCGTACGTGTTAGGGTACGGGTTAGTGTTAGCGTACGGGTTAGGATTAGTGGACGGGTGAGGGTAAGGCTTCGGGAAAGGGTTAGGGTTAGGGTTAGGGTTAGGGTTAGGGTTAGGGCACAGGCACGGGGACGGTTTAGGGTACAGGTTAGTGTACGACAACGGTTTAGGGTGAGGGTACGTGTTAGGGTACGGGTTAGTGTTATTGTACGGGTTAGGATTAGGGGAAGGGTGAGGGTAAGGCTTCGGGTAAGGGTTAGGTTTAGGGTTAGGGTTAGGGGACGGGGACCGGGACGGTTTAGGGTACAGGTTAGGGTACGACAACGGTTTAGGGTGAGCGTACGTATTAGGTTACGGGTTTGTGTTAGCGTACGGGTTAGGATTAGGGGACGGGTGAGGGTAAGGCTTCAGGTAAGGGTTAGGGTTAGGGTTAGAGTTAGGGTTAGGGTTAGGGGACGGTTACGGTTTAGGGTACAGGTTATGGTACGACAAGGGTTTAGGGTGAGCGTACGTGTTAGGGTACGGTTTAGTGTTAGCGTACGGGTTAGGATTAGGGGACGGGTGAGTGTAAGGCTTCGGGTAAGGGTTAGGGTTAGGGTTAGCATTAGGGTTAAGGGACGGGGACGGTTTAGGGTACAGTTTAGGGTACGTCAACTCTTTAGTGTGAGTGTACGTGTTAGGGTACGGGTTAGTGTTAGCGTACGGGTTAGGATTAGGGGACGGGTGAGGGTAAGGCTTCGGGTAAAGTTTAGGGTTAGGGTTAGGGTTAGGGTTAGGGTTAGGGGACGGGGACGGTTTAGGGTACAGGTTAGGGTACGACAACTGTTTAGGGTGAGCGTACGTGTTAGGGTACGGGTTAGTGTTAGCGTACGGGTTAGGATTAGTGGACGGGTGAGGGTAAGGCTTCGGGAAAGGGTTAGGGTTAGGGTTAGGGTTAGGGTTAGGGCACAGGCACGGGGATGGTTTAGGGTACAGGTTAGTGTACGACAACGGTTTAGGGTGAGGGTACGTGTTAGGGTACGGGTTAGTGTTATTGTACGGGTTAGGATTAGGGGAAGGGTGAGGGTAAGGCTTCGGGTAAGGGTTAGGTTTAGGGTTAGGGTTAGGGGACGGGGACCGGGACGGTTTAGGGTACAGGTTAGGGTACGACAACGGTTTAGGGTGAGCGTACGTATTAGGTTACGGGTTTGTGTTAGCGTACGGGTTAGGATTAGGGGACGGGTGAGGGTAAGGCTTCAGGTAAGGGTTAGGGTTAGGGTTAGAGTTAGGGTTAGGGTTAGGGGACGGTTACGGTTTAGGGTACAGGTTATGGTACGACAAGGGTTTAGGGTGAGCGTACGTGTTAGGGTACGGTTTAGTGTTAGCGTACGGGTTAGGATTAGGGGACGGGTGAGTGTAAGGCTTCGGGTAAGGGTTAGGGTTAGGGTTAGCATTAGGGTTAAGGGACGGGGACGGTTTAGGGTACAGTTTAGGGTACGTCAACTGTTTAGTGTGAGTGTATGTGTTAGGGTACGGGTTAGTGTTAGCGTACGGGTTAGGATTAGGGGACGCGTGAGGGTAAGGCTTCGGGTAAGGGTTAGGGTTAGGGTTAGGGTTAGGGTTAGGGTTAGGGGACGGGGACGGTTTAGGGTACAGTTTAGGGTACGACAGCGGTTTAGGGTGAGCGTAGGTGTTAGGGTACGGGTTAGTGTTAGCGTACGGGTTAGGATTCGGGGACGGGTGAAGGTAAGGCTTCGGGTAAGGTTTAGGTTTAGGGTTAGGGTTAGGGTTAGGGGACGGTGACGGTTTAGGGTACAGGTTAGGGTACGACAACGGTTTAGGGTGAGCATACGTGTTAGGGTACGGGTTAGTGTTAGCGTACGGTTTAGGATTAGGGGACGGGTGAGGGTAAGGCTTCAGGTAAGGGTTAGGGTTAGGGTTAGGGTTAGGGTTAGGGGACGGGGACGGTTTAGGGTACAGGTTAGGGTACGACAACGGTTTAAGGTGAGCGTACGTGTTAGGGTACGGGTTAGTGTTAGGGTACGGATTAGGATTAGGGGACGGGTGAGGGTAAGGCTTCGGGTAAGGGTTAGTGTTAGGGTTAGGGTTCGGGTTAGGGGACGGGGACGGTTTAGGGTACAGGTTAGTGTACGACAACCGTTTAGGTTGAGCGTACGTGTTAGGGTACGGGTTAGTGTTGGCGTACGTGTTAGGATTAGGGGACGGGTGAGGGTAAGGTTTAGGGTAAAGGTTAGGGTTAGGGTTAGGTTTTGGGGACGGGGACGGGGACGGTTTCGGGTACAGGTTAGGGTACGACAACGGTTTAGGGTGAGCTTACGTGTTAGGGTACGGGTTAGTGTTAGCGTACGGGTTAGGATTAGAGGACGGGTGAGGGTAAGGCTTCGGGTAAAGTTTAGGGTTAGGGTTAGGGTTAGGGTTAGGGTTAGGGGACGGGGACGGTTTAGGGTACAGGTTAGGGTACGACAACGGTTTAGGGTGAGCGTACGTGTTAGGGTACGGGTTAGTGTTAGCGTACGGGTTAGGATTAGGGGACGGGTGAGGGTAAGGCTTCGGGTAAGGGTTAGGGTTAGTGTTAGGGTTAGGGTTAGGGTTAGGGGACGGGGACAGGGACGGATTAGGGTACAGGTTAGGGTACGACAACGGTTTATGATGAGCGTACGTGTTAGGCAGGGGGTTAGTGTTAGCGCACGGGTTAGGATTAGGGGACGGGTGAGGTTAAGGCTTCGGGTAAGGCTTAGGGTTAGGGTTAGTGTTAGGGTTAGGGGACGGGGACGGGGATGGTTTAGGGTACAGGTTAGGGTACGACAACGGTTTAGGGTGAGCGTACGTGTTAGGGTACGGGTGTTAGCGTACGGGTTAGGATTAGGGGACGGGTGTGGGTAAGGCTTCGGGTAAGGGTTAGGGTTAGGGTTAGGGTTAGGGTTAGGGGACGGGGACGGTTTAGGGTACAGGTTAGGGTACGACAACGGTTTAGGGTGAGCGTACGTGTTAGGGTACAGGTTAATGTTAGCGTACGGGTTAGGATTAGGGGACGGGTGAGGGTAAGGCTTCGGGTAAGGGTTAGGGTTAGGGTTAGGGGACTGGCACGGGGACGGTTTAGGGTACAGGTTAGGGTACGACAAGGGTTTCGGGTGAGCGTACGTGTTAGGGTACGGGTTAGTGTTAGCGTACGGGTTAGGATTAGGGGACGGTTGAGGGTAAGGCTTCGGGTAAAATTTAGGGTTAGGGTTAGGGTTAGGGTTAGGGGACGGGGACGGTTTAGGATACAGGTTAGGGTACGACAACGGTTTAGGGTGAGCGTACGTGTTAGGGTACGGTTTAGTGTTAGCGTACGGGTTAGGATTAGGGGATGGGTGAGTGTAAGGCTTCGGGTAAGGGTTAGGGTTAAGGTTAGGGTTAGGGGACGGGGACGGTTTAGGGTACAGTTTAGGGTACGTCAACGGTTTAGGGTGAGCGTACGTGTTAGGGTACGGGTTAGTGTTAGCGTACGGGTTAGAATTAGGGGAAGGGTGAGGGTAAGGCTTTGCGTAAGTGTTAGGGTTAGGGTTAGGGTTAGGGTTAGGGTTAGGGGACGGGGACGGTTTAGGGTACAGGTTAGGGTACGACAAGTGTTTAGCGTGAGGGTACGTGTTAGGGTACGGGTTAGTGTTAGCGTACGGGTTAGGATTAGGGGACGGGTGAGGGTAAGGCTTCGGGTAAGGTTTAGGGTTAGGGTTAGGGTTAGGGTTAGGGGACGGGGACGGTTTAGGGTACAGGTTAGGGTACGACAACGGTTTAGGGTGAGCGTACGTGTTAGGGTACGGGTTAGTGTTAGCGTAAGGGTTAGGATTAGGGGACGGGTGAGGGTAAGGCTTCGGGTAAGGGTTAGTGTTAGGGTTAGGGTTAGGGTTAGGGGACGGGCACGGGGACGGTTTAGGGTACAGGTTAGGGTACGACAACGGTTTAGGGTGAGCGTACGTGTTAGGGTACGGGTTAGTGTTAGCTTACGGGTTAGGATTAGGGGACGGGTGAGGGTAAGGCTTCGGGTAAGTGTTAGGGTTAGGGTTAGGGTTAGGGTTAGGGTTAGGGGACGGGGACGGTTTACGGTACAGGTTAGGGTACGACAACAATTTAGGGTGAGCGTACGTGTTAGGGTACGGGTTAGTGTTAGCGTACGGGTTAGGATTAGGGGACGGGTGAGGGTAAGGCTTCGGGTAAGGGTTAGGGTTAGGGTTAGGGTTAGGGGACGGGGACGGGGATGGTTTAGGGTACAGGTTAGGCTACGACAACGGTTTAGGATGAGCGTACGTGTTAGGGTACGGGTTAGTGTTAGCGTACGGGTTAGGATTAGGGGACGGTTGAGGGTAAGGCTTCGGGTAAGGGTTAGGGTTAGGGTTAGGGGAAGGGGACAGCTTAGGGTACAGTTTAGGGTACGACAAAGGTTTAGGGTGAGCGTACGTGTTAGGGTACGGGTTAGTGTTAGGGTACGGATGAGGATTAAGTGACGGGTGAGTGTAAGGCTTCGGGTAAGGGTTAGGGTTAGGATTAGGGTTAGGGTTAGGGGACGGGGACGGGGACGGGGACGGTTTAGGGTACAGGTTAGGGTACGACAACGGTTTAGGGTGAGCGTACGTGTTAGGGTACGTTTTAGTGTTAGTGTACGGGTTAGGATTAGGGGACGGTGAGTGTAAGGCTTCGGGTAAGGGTTAGGGTTAGGGTTAGGGTTAGGGTTAGGGGACGGGGACGGTTTAGGGCACAGTTTAGTGTACGTCAACGTTTTAGGGTGAGCGTACGTGTTAGGGTACGGGTTAGTGTTAGCGTACGGGTTAGGATTAGGGGACGGGTGAGGATAAGGCTTCGGGTAAGGGTTAGGGTTACGGTTAGGGTTAGGGTTAGGGTTAGGGGACGGGGATGGTTTAGGGTACAGGTTAGGGTACGACAACAGTTTAGGGTGAGTGTACATGTTAGGGTACGGGCTAGTGTTCGCGTACGGGTTAGGATTAGGGGACGGGTGAGGGTAAGGCTTCGGGTAAGGGTTAGGGTTAGGGTTAGGGTTAGGCATAGGGTTAGGGGACGGGCACGGGGACGGTTTAGGGTACAGGTTAGGGTACGACAGCGGTTTAAGGTGAGCGTACGTGTTAGTGTACGGGTTAGTGTTAGGGTACGGGTTAGGATTAGGGGACGGTTGAGGGTAAGGCTTCGGGTAAGGGGTAGGGTTATGGTTAGGGTTAGGGTTAGGGGACGGGGACAGTTTAGGGTACAGGTTAGGTTACGACAACAATTTAGGGTGAGCGTACGTGTTAGGGTACGGGTTAGTGTTAGCGTACGGGTTAGGATTAGGGGACGGGTGAGGGTAAGGCTTCGGGTAAGGGTTAGGGTTAGGGTTAAGGTTAGGGGACGGGGACGTTTTAGGGTACAGGTTAGGCTACGACAACGGTTTAGGATGAGCGTACGTGTTAGGGTATGGGTTAGTGTTAGCGTACGGGTTAGGATTAGGGGACGGGTGAGGGTAAGGCTTCGGGTAAGGGTTAGGGTTAGGGTTAGGGTTAGGGTTAGGGGACGGGGACGGTTTAGGGTACAGGTTAGGGTACGACAAAGGTTTAGGGTGAGCGTACGTGTTAGGGTACGGGTAGTGTTAGGGTACGGATGCGGATTAAGGGACGGGTGAGTGTAAGGCTTCGGGTAAGGGTTAGGGTTAGGGTTAGGATTAGGGTTAGGGTTAAGTGACGGGGACGGGGACGGGGACGGTTTAGGGTACAGGTTAGGGTACGACAACGGTTTAGGGTGAGCGTACGTGTTAGGGTACGGGTTAGTGTTAGCGTACGGGTTAGGATTAGGGGACGGTTGAGGGTAAGGCTTCGGGTAAAAGTTAGGGTTAGGGTTATGGTTAGGGTTAGGGGACGGGGACGGTTTAGGGTACAGGTTAGGGTACGACAACGGTTTAGGGTGAGCGTACGTGTTAAGGTACGGTTTAGTGTTAGCGTACGGGTTAGGATTAGGGGACGGGTGAGTGTAAGGCTTCGGGTAAGTGTTAGGGTTAGGGTTACGGGACGGGGACGGGGACGGGGACGGTTTAGGGTACAGTTTAGGGTACGTCAACGGTTTAGGGTGAGCCTACGTGTTAGGGTACGGGTTAGTGTTAGCGTACGGGTTAGGATTAGGGGACGGGTGAGGATAAGGCTTCGGGTAAGGGTTAGGGTTAGGGTTAGGGGACGGGGACGGTTTAGGGTACAGGTGAGGGTACGACAACGGTTTAGGGTGAGCGTACGTGTTAGGGTACGGGTTAGTGTTAGCGTACGGTTTAGGATTAGGGGACGGGTGAGGGTACGGCTTCAGGAAAGGGTTAGGGTTAGGGTTAGGGTTAGGGTTAGGGGACGGGCACGGGGACGGTTTAGCGTACAGGTTAGGGTACGACAACGGTTTAGGGTGAGGGTACGTGTTAGGGTACGGATTAGTGTTAGCGTACGGGTTAGGATTAGGGGACGGGTGAGGGTAAGGCTTCGGGTAAGGGTTAGGGTTAGGTTTAGGGTTAGGGTTAGGGGACGGGGACGGTTTAGGGTACAGGTTAGGGTACGACAACGGTTTAGGGTGAGCGTACGTGTTAGGGTACGGGTTAGTGTTAGCGTACGGTTTAGGATTAGGGGACGGTTGAGGGTAAGGCTTCGGGTAAAAGTTAGGGTTAGGGTTAGGGTTAGGGTTAGAGGACGGGGCCGGTTTAGGGTACAGGTTAGGGTACGACAAAGGTTTAGGATGAGCGTACGTTTTAGGGTACGGGTTAGTGTTAGCGTACGGGTGAGGATTAGGGGACGGGTGAGTGTAAGGCTTCGGGTAAGGGTTAGGGTTAGGGTTAGGGTTAGGGGACGGGGACGGGGACGGTTTAGGGTACAGGTTAGGGTACGACAACGGTTTAGGTTGAGCGTACGTGTTAGGGTACGGGTTAGTGTTAGCGGACGGGTTAGGATTAGGTGACGGGTGAGGGTAAGGCTTCGGATAAGGGTTAGGGTTAGGGTTAGGGTTAGGGGACGGGGACGAAGACGGTTTAGGGTACAGGTTAGGGTACGACAACGGTTTAGGGTGAGCGTACGTGTTAGGGTACGGGTTAGTGTTAGCGTACGGGTTAGGATTAGGGGACGGGTGAGGATAAGGCTTCGGGTAAGTGTTAGGGTTAGGGTTAGGGTTAGGGTTAGGGTTAGGGGACGGGGACGGTTAAGGGTACAGGTTAGGGTACGACAACGATTTAGGGTGAGCGTACGTGTTAGGGTACGGGTTAGTGTTAGCGTACGGTTTAGGATTAGGGGAAGGGTGAGGGTAAGGCTTCGGGTAAGGGTTAGGGTTAGGGTTAGGGTTAGGGTTAGGGGACGGGGACGGTTTAGGGTACAGGTTAGCCTACGACAACGGTTTAGGATGAGCGTACGTGTTAGGGTACGGGTTAGTGTTAGCGTACGGGTTAGGATTAGGAGACGGGAGAGGGTAAGGCTTCGGGTAAGGGTTAGAGTTAGGGTTAGGGTTAGGGTTAGGGTTAGGGGACGGGGACGGTTTAGGGTACAGGTTAGGGTACGACAAAGGTTTAGAGTGAGCGTACGTGTTAGGGTACGGGTTAGTGTTAGGGTACGGGTGAGGATTAGGGGACGGGTGAGTGTAAGTCTTCGGGTAAGGTTTAGGGTTAGGGTTAGGGTTAGGGTTAGGGTTAGGGGACGGGGACGCTTTAGTGTACAGGTTAGTGTACGACAACGTTTTAGGGTGAGCGTACGTGTTAGGGTACGGGTTAGTGTTAGCGTACGGATTAGGATTAGGGGACGGGTCAGGGTAAGGCTTCGGGAAAGGGTTAGGGTTAGGGTTAGGATTACGGTTAGGGGACGGGCACGGGGACGGTTTAGGGTACAGGTTAGGGTACGACAACGGTTTAGGGTGAGCGTACGTGTTAGGGTACGGTATAGTGTTAGCGTACGGGTTAGGTTAGGGGACGGGTGAGGGTAAGGCTTCGGGTAAGGGTTAGGGTTAGGGTTAGGGTTAGGGGACGGGTACGGTTTAGGGTACAGTTTAGGGTACGTCAACGGTTTAGGGTGAGCCTACGTGTTAGGGTACGGGTTAGTGTTAGCGTACGGGTTAGGATTAGGGGACGGGTGAGGATAAGGCTTCGGGTAAGGGTTAGGGTTAGGGTTAGGGTTGGGGATGGGGACAGTTTAGGGTACAGGTTAGGGTACGACAACGGTTTAGGGTGAGGGTAAGTGTTAGGGTACGGGTTAGTGATAGCTTACTGGTTAGGATTAGGGGACGGGTGAGGGTAAGGCTTCGGGTAATGGTTAGGGTTAGGGTTAGGGTTAGGGTTAGGGGACGGGGACGGTTTAGGGTACAGGTTAGGGTACGAAAACGGTTTAGGGTGAGCGTACGTGTAAGGGTACGGGTTAGTGTTAGCGTACGGGTTAGGATTAGGGGACGGGTGAGGGTAAGGCTTCGGGTAAGGGTTAGGGTTAGGGTTAGGGTTAGGGTTAGGGGACGGTTTAGGGTACAGGTTAGGGTACGACAAAAGTTTAGGGTGAGCGTGCGTGTTAGGGTACGGGTTAGTGTTAGCGTGCGGGTGAGGATTAGGGGACGGGTGAGTGAAAGGATTCGGGTAAGGGTTAGGGTTAGGGTTAGGGTTAGGGTTAGGGTTAGGGGACGGTTTAGGGTACAGGTTAGGGTACGACAACGGTTTAGGGTGAGCGTACGTGTTAGGGTACGGGTTAGTGTTAGCGTACGGGTTAGGATTAGGGGACGGGTGAGGGTAAGGCTTCGGGTAAGGGTTAGGGTTAGGCTTAGTGTTAGGGTTAGGGTTAGGGTTAGGGGACGGGGACGGTTTAGGGTACAGGTTAGGGTACGACAACGGTTTAGGGTGAGCGTACGTGTTAGGGTACGGGTTAGTGTTAGCGTACGGGTTAGGATTAGGGGACGGGTGAGGGTAAGGCTTCGGGTAAGGGTTAGGGTTAGGGTTAGGGTTAGGGTTCGGGGACGGGGACGTTTTAGGGTACAGGTTAGCGTACGACAACGGTTTAGGGTGAGCGTACGTGTTAGGGTACGGGTTAGTGTTAGCGTACGGGTTAGGATTAGGGGACGGGTGAGTGTAAGGCTTCCGGTAAGGGTTAGGGTTAGGGTTAGGGTTAGGGTTAGGGGACGGGGACGGTTTAGGGTACAGGTTAGGGTACGACAATGGTTTAAAGTGAGCGTACGTGTTAGGGTACGGGTTAGTGTTAGCGTACGGGTTAGGATTAGGGGACGGGTGAGTGTAAGGCTTCGGGTAAGGGTTAGGGTTAGGGTTAGGTTTAGGGTTAGGGGACGGGGACGGTTTAGGGTACAGGTTAGGGTACGACAACGGTTTAGGGTGAGCGTACGTGTTAGGGTACTGGTTAGTGTTAGCGTACGGGTTACGATTAGGGGACGGGTGAGGGTAAGGCTTCGGGTAAGGGTTAGGGTTAGGGTTAGGGTTAGGTTTAGGGGACGGGGACGGTTTAGGGTACAGGTTAGGGTACGACAACGGTTTAGGGGAGCGTACGTGTTAGGGTACGGGTTAGTTTTAGTGTACGGTTTAGGATTAGGGTACGGGTGAGGGTAAGGCTTCGGGTAAGGGTTAGGGTTAGTGTTAGGGTTAGGGTTAGGGTTAGGGGACAGGGACGGTTTAGGGTACAGGTTAGGGTACGACAACGGTTTAGGGTGAGCGTACGTGTTAGGGTACGGGTTAGTGTTAGCGTACGGGTTAGGATTAGGGGACGGGTGAGGGTAAGGCATCGGGTAAGGGTTAGGGTTAAGGTTAGGGTTAGGGTTTGGGGACGGGGACGGTTTAGGGTACAGTTTAGGGTACGACAACGGTTTAGGATGAGCATACGTGTTAGGGTACGGGTTAGTGTTAGCGTACGGGTTAGGATTAGGGGACGGGTGAGTGTAAGGCTTCGGGTAAGGGTTAGGGTTAGGTTTAGGGTTAGGGTTAGGGGACGGGGACGGGGACGGTTTAGGGTACAGGTTAGGGTACGTCAACGGTTTAGTGTGAGCGTACGTGTTAGGGTACGGGTTAGTGTTAGCGTACGGGTAAGGATTAGGGGACGGGTGAGGGTAAGGCTTCGGGATAGGGTTAGGGTTAGGGTTAGGGTTAGGGTTAGGGTTAGGGGACGGGCACGGGGACGGTTTAGGGTACAGGTTAGTGTACGACAACGGTTTAGGGTGAGCGTACGAGTTAGGGTACGTGTTAGTGTTAGCGTACGGTTTAGGATAAGGGACGGGTGAGGGTAAGGCTTCGGGTAAGGGTTAGGGTTAGGGTTAGGGTTACGGTTAGGGGACGGGGAAGGTTTAGGGTACAGGTTAGGGTACGACAACGATTTAGGGTGAGCGTACGTGTTAGGGTACGGGTTAGTGTTAGTGTACGGGTTAGGATTAGGGGACGGATGAGGGTAAGGCTTCGGGTAAGGGTTAGGGTTAGGGTTAGGGTTAGGGTTAGGGGACGGGCACGGGGACGGTTTAGGCTACAGGTTAGGGTACGACAACGGTTTATGGTGAGCGTACGTGTTAGGGTACGGGTTAGTGTTAGCGTACGGGTTAGGATTAGGGGACGGGTGAGGGTAAGGCTTCGGGTAAGGGTTAGGGTTAGGGTTAGGGTTAGGTTTAGGGGACGGGGACGGTTTAGGGTACAGGTTAGTGTACGACAACGGATTAGGGGAGCGTACGTGTTAGGGTACGGGTTAGGTTTAGCGTACTGCTTAGGATTAGGGGACGGGTGAGGGTAAGGCTTCGGGTAAGGGTTAGGGTTAGGTTTAGGGTTAGGGTTAGGGTTAGGGGACAGGGACGATTTAGAGTACAGGTTAGGGTACGACAAAGGTTTAGGATGAGCGTACATGTTAGGGTACGGGTTAGTGTTAGCGTACGGGTTAGGATTAGGGGACGGGTGAGGGTAAGGCATCGGGTAAGGGTTAGGGTTAGGGTTAGGGTTAGGGTTTGGGGACGGGGACGGTTTAGGGTACAGTTTACGGTACGACAACGGTTTAGGGTGAGCGTACGTGTTAGGGTACGGGTTAGTGTTAGCGTACGGGTTAGGATTAGGGGACGGGTGAGGGTAAGGCTTCGGGTAAGGGTTAGGGTTAGGGTTAGGGTTAGGGTTAGGGGAAGGGGACGGGGACGGTTTAGGGTACAGGTTAGGGTACGACAACGGTTTAGGGTGAGCGTACGTGTTAAGATACGGGTTAGTGTTACCGTACGGGTTAGTATTAGGGGACGGGTGAGGGTAAGGCTTCGGGTAAGGTTTAGGGTTAGGGTTGGGTTAAGTTTAGGGTTAGGGGACGGGGACTGTTTAGGGTACAGCTTAGGGTACAACAACGGTTTAGGGTGAGCGTACGTGTTAGGATACGGGTTAGTGTTAGCGTACGGGTTAGGATTAGGGGACGGGTGAGGGTAAGGCTTCGGGTAAGGGTTAGGGTTAGGGTTAGGGTTAGGGTTAGGGTTAGGGGACGGGGACGGTTTAGGGTACAGGTTAGGGTACGACAACGGTTTAGGGTGAGCGTACGTGTTAGGGTACTGGTTAGTGTTAGCGTACGGGTTAGGATTAGGGGACGGGTGAGGGTAAGGCTTCGGGTAAGGGTTAGGGTTAGGGTTAGGTTTAGGGTTAGGGTTAGGGTTTGGGGATGGGGACGGTTTAGGGTACAGGTTAGGTTACGACAACGGTTTAGGGGAGCATACGTGTTAGGGTACGGGTTAGTGTTAGCGTACGGGTTAGGATTAGGGGACGGGTGAGGGTAAGGCTTCGGGTAAGGGTTAGGGTTAGGGTTAGGGTTAGGGTTAGGGTTAGGGTTAGGGGACGGGGACTGTTTAGGGTACAGGTTAGGGTACGACAACGGTTTAGGGTGAGCGTACGTGTTAGGGTACGGGTTAGTGTTAGCGTACGGGTTAGGATTAGAGGACGGGTGAGGGTAAGGCTTCGGGTAAGGGTTAGGGTTAGGGTTAGGGTTAGGGGACAGGGACGGGGACGGTTTCGGGTACAGGTTAGGGTACGTCAACGGTTTAGGGTGAGCGTACGTGTTAGGGTACGGTTTAGTGTTAGCGTACGGGTTAGGATTAGGGGACGGGTGAGGGTTAGGCTTCGGGTAAGGGTTAGGGTTAGTTTTAGGGTTAGGGTTAGGGTTAGGGGACGGGGACTGTTTAAGGTACAGGTTAGGGTACGACAACGGTTTAGGGTGAGTGTACGTTTTAGGGTATGGTTTAGTGTTAGCGCACGGGTTAGGATTATGGGACGGGTGAGTGTAAGGCTTCGGGTAAGGGTTACGGTTAGGGTTAGGCTTAGGGTTAGGGTTAGGGTTAGGGGACGGGGACGGTTTAGGGTACAGGTTAGGGTATGACAACGGTTTAGGGTGAGCGTACGTGTTAGGGTACGGGTTAGAGTTAGCGTACGGGTTAGGATTAGGGAACGGGTGAGGGTAAGGCTTCGGGTAAGGGTTAGGGTTAGGGTTAGGGTTAGGGTTAGGGTTAGAGGACGGGGACGGTTTAGGGTACAGGTTAGGGTACGACAACGGTTTAGGGTGAGCGTACGTGTTAGGGTACGGGTTAGTGTTAGCGTACGGGATAGGATTAGGGGACGGGTGAGGGTAAGGCTTCGAGTAAGGGTTAGTGTTAGGGTTCGGTTTAGGGTTAGGGGCCGGGCACGGGGACGGTTTAGGGTACAGGTTAGGGTACGACAACGGTTTAGGGTGAGCGTACGTGTTAGAGTACGGGTTAGGATTAGGGGACGGGAGAGGGTAAGGCTTCGGGTAAGGGTCAGGGTTAGGTTTAGGTTTAGGGTTAGGGGACGGGGACGGGGACTGTTTAGGGTACAGGTTAGGGTACGACAACGGTTTACGGTGAGCGTACGTGTTAGGGTACGGGTCAGTGTTAGCGTACGGGTTAGGATTAGGGGACGGGTGAGGGTAAGGCCTCGGGTAAGGGTTAGGGTTAGGGTTAGGTTTAGGGTTAGGGTTAGGGGACGGGGACGGTTTAGGGTACAGCTTAGGGTACGACAACGGTTTAGGGTGAGCGTACGTTTTAGGGTACGGTTTAGTGTTAGCGTACGGGTTAGGATTAAAGGACGGTTGAGGGTAAGGCTTCGTGTAAGGGTTAGGGTTAGGGTTAGGTTAGGGTTAGGGTTAGGGGACGGGGACGGTTTAGGGTACAGGTTAGAGTACGACAACGGTTT
>NW_028322238.1:9015000-9030000 GCF_059928025.1 Delphinapterus leucas | reverse complement strand
TGGTTAGTGTTAGCGTACGGGTTAGGATTAGGGGACGGGTGAGGGTAAGGCTTCGGGTAAGTGTTAGGGTTAGGGTTAGGGTTAGGGTTAGGGTTTGGGGACGGGGACGGTTTAGGGTACAGGTTAGGTTACGACAACGGTTTAGGGTGAGCGTACGTGTTAGGGTACGGGTTAGTGTTAGCATACGGGTTAGGATTAGGGGACGGGTGAGGGTAAGGCTTCGGGTAAGGGTTAGGGTTAGGGTTGGGTTAGGGTTAGGGTTAGGGGACGGCCATGGTTTAGGGTTCAGGTTAGGGTACGACAACGGTTTAGGGTGAGCGTACGTGTTAGGGTACGGGTTAGTGTTAGCGTACGGGTTAGGATTAGGGGACGGGTGAGGGTAAGGTTTAGGGTTAGGGTTAGGGGACGGGGACGGGAACGGTTTAGGGTACAGGTTAGGGTACGTCAACGGTTTAGGGTGAGCGTACGTGTTAGGGTACGGATTAGTGTTAGCGTACGGGTTAGGATTAGGGGACGGGTGAGGGTAAGGCTTCGGGTAAGGGTTAGGGTTAGGGTTAGGGTTAGGGGACGGGGACGGTGACGGGGACGGTTTAGGGTACAGGTTATGGTACGACAACGGTTTATGGTGAGCGTACGTGTTAGGGTACGGGTTAGTGTTAGCGTACGGGTTAGGATTAGGGGACGGGTGAGCGTAAGGCTTCGGGTAAGGGTTAGGGTTAGTGTTAGGGTTAGGGTTAGGGTTAGGGGACGGGGACAGGGACGGTTTAGGGTACAAGTTAGGGTACGAAAACGGTTTATGGTGAGCGTACGTATTAGGGTACGGGTTAGTGTTAGCGTACGGGTTAGGATTAGGGGACGGGTGAGGGTAAGGCTTCGGGTAAGGGTTAGGGTTAGGGTTAGGGGACGGGGACGGGGACGGGGACGGAGACGGTTTAGGGTACAGGTTAGTGTACGACAACGGTTTAGGGTGAGCGTACGTGTTAGGGTCCAGGTTAGTGTTAGCGTACGGTTTAGGATTAGGGCACGGGTGAGGGTAAGGCTTCGGGTAAGCGTTAGGGTTAGGGTTAGGGTTAGGATTAGCGGACGGGGACGGTTTAGGGTACAGGTTAGGGTACGACAACGGTTTAGGGTGAGCGTACGTGTTAGGATACGGGTTAGTGTTAGCATACGGTTTAGGATTAGGGTACGGGTGAGGGTAAGGCTTCGGGTAAGGGTTAGGGTTACGGTTAGGGTTAGGGCTAGGGTTAGGGGACGGGGACGGTTTAGGGTACAGGTTAGTGTACGACAAAGGTTTAGGGTGAGCGTACGTGTTAGGGTACGGGTTAGTGTTAGGGTACGCATGAGGATTAGGGGACGGGTGAGTGTAAGGCTTCGGGTAAGGGTTAGGGTTAGGGTTAGGGTTAGGGGACGGGGACGGGGACGGGGACGGTTTAGGGTACAGGTTAGTGTACGACAACGGTTTAGGGTGAGCGTACGTGTTAGGGTACAGGTTAGTGTTAGCGTACGGGTTAGGATTAGGGGAGGGTTGAGGGTAAGGCTTCGGGTAAAAGTTAGGGTTTGGGTTAGGGTTAGGGTTAGGGGACGGGGACGGTTTAGGGTACAGGTTAGGGTACGAGAACGGTTTAGTGTGAGCGTACGTGTTAGGGTACGGTTTAGTGTTAGCGTACGGGTTAGGATTAGGGGACGGGTGAGTGTAAGGCTTCGGGTAAGGGTTAGGGTTAGGGTTAGGATTAGGGTTAGGGGACGGGGATGGTTTAGGGTACAGTTTCGGGTACGTCAAAGGTTTAGTGTGAGCGTACGTGTTAGGGTACGGGTTAGTGTTAGCGTACGGTTAGGATTAGGGGACGGGTGAGGGTAAGGCTTTGGGTAAGTGTTAGGGTTAGTGTTAGTGTTAGGGGACGGGGACGGTTTAGGGTTCAGGTTAGGGTACGACAACGGTTTAGGGTGAGGGTACGTGTTAGGGTACGGGTTAGTGTTAGCGTACGGGTTAGGATTAGGGGACGGTTGAGGGTAAGGCTTCGGGTAAGGGTTACGGTTAGGGTTAGGGTTAGGGTTAGGGTTAGGGTTAGGGGACGGTTTAGGGTACAGGTTAGGGTACGACAAAGGTTTAGGGTGAGCGTACGTGTTAGGGTACGGGTTAGTGTTAGCGTACGGGTGAGGATTAGGGGACGGGTGAGTGTAAGGCTTCGGGTAAGGGTTAGGGTTAGGGTTAGGGTTAGGGGACGGGGACGGTTTAGGGTACAGGTTAAGGTACGACAACGGTTTAGGGTGAGCGTACGTGTTAGGGTACGGGTTAGTGTTAGCGTACGGGTTAGGATTAGTGGACGGCTGAGGGTAAGGCTTCGGGAAAGGGTTAGGGTTAGGGTTAGGGTTAGGGTTAGGGCACAGGCACGGGGACGGTTTAGGGTACAGGTTAGTGTACGACAACGGTTTAGGGTGAGCGTACGTGTTAGGGTACGGGTTAGTGTTATTGTACGGGTTAGGATTAGGGGAAGGGTGAGGGTAAGGCTTCGGGTAAGGGTTAGGTTTAGGGTTAGGGTTAGGGGACGGGGACCGGGACGGTTTAGGGTACAGGTTAGGGTACGACAACGGTTTAGGGTGAGCGTACGTATTAGGTTACGGGTTTGTGTTAGCGTACGGGTTAGGATTAGGGGACGGGTGAGGGTAAGGCTTCAGGTAAGGGTTAGGGTTAGGGTTAGAGTTAGGGTTAGGGTTAGGGGACGGTTACGGTTTAGGGTACAGGTTATGGTACGACAAGGGTTTAGGGTGAGCGTACGTGTTAGGGTACGGTTTAGTGTTAGCGTACGGGTTAGGATTAGGGGACGGGTGAGGGTAAGGCTTCGGGTAAGGGTTAGGGTTAGGGTTAGGGGACGGGCACGGGGACGGTTTAGGGTACAGGTTAGGGTACGACAAGGGTTTAGGGTGAGCGTACGTGTTAGGGTACGGGTTAGTGTTAGCGTACGGGTTAGGATTAGGGGACGGTTGAGGGTAAGGCTTCGGGTAAAATTTAGGGTTAGGGTTAGGGTTAGGGTTAGGGGACGGGGACGGTTTAGGATACAGGTTAGGGTACGACAACGGTTTAGGGTGAGCGTACGTCTTAGGGTACGGTTTAGTGTTAGCGTACGGGTTAGGATTAGGGGATGGGTGAGTGTAAGGCTTCGGGTAAGGGTTAGGGTTAAGGTTAGGGTTAGGGGACGGGGACGGTTTAGGGTACAGTTTAGGGTACGTCAACGGTTTAGGGTGAGCGTACGTGTTAGGGTACGGGTTAGTGTTAGCGTACGGGTTAGAATTAGGGGAAGGGTGAGGGTAAGGCTTTGCGTAAGTGTTAGGGTTAGGGTTAGGGTTAGGGTTAGGGTTAGGGGACGGGGACGGTTTAGGGTACAGGTTAGGGTACGACAAGTGTTTAGCGTGAGGGTACGTGTTAGGGTACGGGTTAGTGTTAGCGTACGGGTTAGGATTAGGGGACGGGTGAGGGTAAGGCTTCGGGTAAGGTTTAGGGTTAGGGTTAGGGTTAGGGTTAGGGGACGGGGATGGTTTAGGGTACAGGTTAGGGTACGACAACGGTTTAGGGTGAGCGTACGTGTTAGGGTACGGGTTAGTGTTAGCGTACGGGTTAGGATTAGGGGACGGGTGAGGGTAAGGCTTCGGGTAAGGGTTAGTGTTAGGGTTAGGGTTAGGGTTAGGGGACGGGCACGGGGACGGTTTAGGGTACAGGTTAGGGTACGACAACGGTTTAGGGTGAGCGTACGTGTTAGGGTACGGGTTAGTGTTAGCTTACGGGTTAGGATTAGGGGACGGGTGAGGGTAAGGCTTCGGGTAAGTGTTAGGGTTAGGGTTAGGGTTAGGGTTAGGGTTAGGGGACGGGGACGGTTTACGGTACAGGTTAGGGTACGACAACAATTTAGGGTGAGCGTACGTGTTAGGGTACGGGTTAGTGTTAGCGTACGGGTTAGGATTAGGGGACGGGTGAGGGTAAGGCTTCGGGTAAGGGTTAGGGTTAGGGTTAGGGTTAGGGGACGGGGACGGGGATGGTTTAGGGTACAGGTTAGGCTACGACAACGGTTTAGGATGAGCGTACGTGTTAGGGTACGGGTTAGTGTTAGCGTACGGGTTAGGATTAGGGGACGGTTGAGGGTAAGGCTTCGGGTAAGGGTTAGGGTTAGGGTTAGGGGAAGGGGACAGCTTAGGGTACAGTTTAGGGTACGACAAAGGTTTAGGGTGAGCGTACGTGTTAGGGTACGGGTTAGTGTTAGGGTACGGATGAGGATTAAGTGACGGGTGAGTGTAAGGCTTCGGGTAAGGGTTAGGGTTAGGATTAGGGTTAGGGTTAGGGGACGGGGACGGGGACGGGGACGGTTTAGGGTACAGGTTAGGGTACGACAACGGTTTAGGGTGAGCGTACGTGTTAGGGTACGTTTTAGTGTTAGTGTACGGGTTAGGATTAGGGGACGGTGAGTGTAAGGCTTCGGGTAAGGGTTAGGGTTAGGGTTAGGGTTAGGGTTAGGGGACGGGGACGGTTTAGGGCACAGTTTAGTGTACGTCAACGTTTTAGGGTGAGCGTACGTGTTAGGGTACGGGTTAGTGTTAGCGTACGGGTTAGGATTAGGGGACGGGTGAGGATAAGGCTTCGGGTAAGGGTTAGGGTTACGGTTAGGGTTAGGGTTAGGGTTAGGGGACGGGGACGGTTTAGGGTACAGGTTAGGGTACGACAACAGTTTAGGGTGAGTGTACATGTTAGGGTACGGGCTAGTGTTCGCGTACGGGTTAGGATTAGGGGACGGGTGAGGGTAAGGCTTCGGGTAAGGGTTAGGGTTAGGGTTAGGGTTAGGCATAGGGTTAGGGGACGGGCACGGGGACGGTTTAGGGTACAGGTTAGGGTACGACAGCGGTTTAAGGTGAGCGTACGTGTTAGTGTACGGGTTAGTGTTAGGGTACGGGTTAGGATTAGGGGACGGTTGAGGGTAAGGCTTCGGGTAAGGGGTAGGGTTATGGTTAGGGTTAGGGTTAGGGGACGGGGACAGTTTAGGGTACAGGTTAGGTTACGACAACAATTTAGGGTGAGCGTACGTGTTAGGGTACGGGTTAGTGTTAGCGTACGGGTTAGGATTAGGGGACGGGTGAGGGTAAGGCTTCGGGTAAGGGTTAGGGTTAGGGTTAAGGTTAGGGGACGGGGACGTTTTAGGGTACAGGTTAGGCTACGACAACGGTTTAGGATGAGCGTACGTGTTAGGGTATGGGTTAGTGTTAGCGTACGGGTTAGGATTAGGGGACGGGTGAGGGTAAGGCTTCGGGTAAGGGTTAGGGTTAGGGTTAGGGTTAGGGTTAGGGGACGGGGACGGTTTAGGGTACAGGTTAGGGTACGACAAAGGTTTAGGGTGAGCGTACGTGTTAGGGTACGGGTAGTGTTAGGGTACGGATGCGGATTAAGGGACGGGTGAGTGTAAGGCTTCGGGTAAGGGTTAGGGTTAGGGTTAGGATTAGGGTTAGGGTTAAGGGACGGGGACGGGGACGGGGACGGTTTAGGGTACAGGTTAGGGTACGACAACGGTTTAGGGTGAGCGTACGTGTTAGGGTACGGGTTAGTGTTAGCGTACGGGTTAGGATTAGGGGACGGTTGAGGGTAAGGCTTCGGGTAAAAGTTAGGGTTAGGGTTATGGTTAGGGTTAGGGGACGGGGACGGTTTAGGGTACAGGTTAGGGTACGACAACGGTTTAGGGTGAGCGTACGTGTTAAGGTACGGTTTAGTGTTAGCGTACGGGTTAGGATTAGGGGACGGGTGAGTGTAAGGCTTCGGGTAAGTGTTAGGGTTAGGGTTAGGGGACGGGGACGGGGACGGGGACGGTTTAGGGTACAGTTTAGGGTATGTCAACGGTTTAGGGTGAGCCTACGTGTTAGGGTACGGGTTAGTGTTAGCGTACGGGTTAGGATTAGGGGACGGGTGAGGATAAGGCTTCGGGTAAGGTTTAGGGTTAGGGTTAGGGGACGGGGACGGTTTAGGGTACAGGTGAGGGTACGACAACGGTTTAGGGTGAGCGTACGTGTTAGGGTACGGGTTAGTGTTAGCGTACGGTTTAGGATTAGGGGACGGGTGAGGGTACGGCTTCAGGAAAGGGTTAGGGTTAGGGTTAGGGTTAGGGTTAGGGGACGGGCACGGGGACGGTTTAGCGTACAGGTTAGGGTACGACAACGGTTTAGGGTGAGGGTACGTGTTAGGGTACGGATTAGTGTTAGCGTACGGGTTAGGATTAGGGGACGGGTGAGGGTAAGGCTTCGGGTAAGGGTTAGGGTTAGGTTTAGGGTTAGGGTTAGGGGACGGGGACGGTTTAGGGTACAGGTTAGGGTACGACAACGGTTTAGGGTGAGCGTACGTGTTAGGGTACGGGTTAGTGTTAGCGTACGGTTTAGGATTAGGGGACGGTTGAGGGTAAGGCTTCGGGTAAAAGTTAGGGTTAGGGTTAGGGTTAGGGTTAGAGGACGGGGCCGGTTTAGGGTACAGGTTAGGGTACGACAAAGGTTTAGGATGAGCGTACGTTTTAGGGTACGGGTTAGTGTTAGCGTACGGGTGAGGATTAGGGGACGGGTGAGTGTAAGGCTTCGGGTAAGGGTTAGGGTTAGGGTTAGGGTTAGGGGACGGGGACGGGGACGGTTTAGGGTACAGGTTAGGGTACGACAACGGTTTAGGTTGAGCGTACGTGTTAGGGTACGGGTTAGTGTTAGCGGACGGGTTAGGATTAGGTGACGGGTGAGGGTAAGGCTTCGGATAAGGGTTAGGGTTAGGGTTAGGGTTAGGGGATGGGGACGAAGACGGTTTAGGGTACAGGTTAGGGTACGACAACGGTTTAGGGTGAGCGTACGTGTTAGGGTACGGGTTAGTGTTAGCGTACGGGTTAGGATTAGGGGACGGGTGAGGATAAGGCTTCGGGTAAGTGTTAGGGTTAGGGTTAGGGTTAGGGTTAGGGTTAGGGGACGGGGACGGTTAAGGGTACAGGTTAGGGTACGACAACGATTTAGGGTGAGCGTACGTGTTAGGGTACGGGTTAGTGTTAGCGTACGGTTTAGGATTAGGGGAAGGGTGAGGGTAAGGCTTCGGGTAAGGGTTAGGGTTAGGGTTAGGGTTAGGGTTAGGGGACGGGGACGGTTTAGGGTACAGGTTAGCCTACGACAACGGTTTAGGATGAGCGTACGTGTTAGGGTACGGGTTAGTGTTAGCGTACGGGTTAGGATTAGGGGACGGGAGAGGGTAAGGCTTCGGGTAAGGGTTAGAGTTAGGGTTAGGGTTAGGGTTAGGGTTAGGGGACGGGGACGGTTTAGGGTACAGGTTAGGGTACGACAAAGGTTTAGAGTGAGCGTACGTGTTAGGGTACGGGTTAGTGTTAGGGTACGGGTGAGGATTAGGGGACGGGTGAGTGTAAGTCTTCGGGTAAGGTTTAGGGTTAGGGTTAGGGTTAGGGTTAGGGTTAGGGGACGGGGACGCTTTAGTGTACAGGTTAGTGTACGACAACGTTTTAGGGTGAGCGTACGTGTTAGGGTACGGGTTAGTGTTAGCGTACGGATTAGGATTAGGGGACGGGTCAGGGTAAGGCTTCGGGAAAGGGTTAGGGTTAGGGTTAGGATTACGGTTAGGGGACGGGCACGGGGACGGTTTAGGGTACAGGTTAGGGTACGACAACGGTTTAGGGTGAGCGTACGTGTTAGGGTACGGTATAGTGTTAGCGTACGGGTTAGGTTATGGGACGGGTGAGGGTAAGGCTTCGGGTAAGGGTTAGGGTTAGGGTTAGGGTTAGGGGACGGGTACGGTTTAGGGTACAGTTTAGGGTACGTCAACGGTTTAGGGTGAGCCTACGTGTTAGGGTACGGGTTAGTGTTAGCGTACGGGTTAGGATTAGGGGACGGGTGAGGATAAGGCTTCGGGTAAGGGTTAGGGTTAGGGTTAGGGTTGGGGACGGGGACAGTTTAGGGTACAGGTTAGGGTACGACAACGGTTTAGGGTGAGGGTACGTGTTAGGGTACGGTTTAGTGATAGCTTACTGGTTAGGATTAGGGGACGGGTGAGGGTAAGGCTTCGGGTAAGGGTTAGGGTTAGGGTTAGGGTTAGGGTTAGGGGACGGGGACGGTTTAGGGTACAGGTTAGGGTACGAAAACGGTTTAGGGTGAGCGTACGTGTAAGGGTACGGGTTAGTGTTAGCGTACGGGTTAGGATTAGGGGACGGGTGAGGGTAAGGCTTCGGGTAAGGGTTAGGGTTAGGGTTAGGGTTAGGGTTAGGGGACGGTTTAGGGTACAGGTTAGGGTATGACAAAAGTTTAGGGTGAGCGTGCGTGTTAGGGTACGGGTTAGTGTTAGCGTGCGGGTGAGGATTAGGGGACGGGTGAGTGTAAGGATTCGGGTAAGGGTTAGGGTTAGGGTTAGGGTTAGGGTTAGGGTTAGGGGACGGTTTAGGGTACAGGTTAGGGTACGACAACGGTTTAGGGTGAGCGTACGTGTTAGGGTACGGGTTAGTGTTAGCGTACGGGTTAGGATTAGGGGACGGGTGAGGGTAAGGCTTCGGGTAAGGGTTAGGGTTAGGGTTAGGGTTAGGGTTAGGGGACGGGGATGGGGAAGGTTTAGGGTACAGGTTAGGGTACGACAACCGTTTAGGGTGAGCGTACGTGTTAGGGTACGGGTTAGTGTTAGCGTACGGGTTAGGATTAGGGGACGGGTGAGGGTAAGGCTTCGGGTAAGGGTTAGGGTTAGGGTTAAGGTTAGGGGACGGGGACGTTTTAGGGTACAGGTTAGGCTACGACAACGGTTTAGGATGAGCGGACGTGTTAGGGTATGGGTTAGTGTTAGCGTACGGGTTAGGATTAGGGGACGGGTGAGGGTAAGGCTTCGGGTAAGGGTTAGGGTTAGGGTTAGTGTTAGGGTTAGGGGACGGGGACGGTTTAGGGTACAGGTTAGGGTACGACAAAGGTTTAGGGTGAGCGTACGTGTTAGGGTACGGGTAGTGTTAGGGTACGGATGCGGATTAAGGGACGGGTGAGTGTAAGGCTTCGGGTAAGGGTTAGGGTTAGGGTTAGGATTAGGGTTAGGGTTAAGGGACGGGGACGGGGACGGGGACGGTTTAGGGTACAGGTTAGGGTACGACAACGGTTTAGGGTGAGCGTTCGTGATAGGGTACGGGTTAGTGTTAGCGTACGGGTTAGGATTAGGGGACGGTTGAGGGTAAGGCTTCGGGTAAAAGTTAGGGTTAGGGTTATGGTTAGGGTTAGGGGACGGGGACGGTTTAGGGTACAGGTTAGGGTACGACAACGGTTTAGGGTGAGCGTACGTGTTAAGGTACGGTTTAGTGTTAGCGTACGGGTTAGGATTAGGGGACGGGTGAGTGTAAGGCTTCGGGTAAGGGTTAGGGTTAGGGTTAGGGTTAGGGGACGGGGACGGTGACGGTTTAGGGTACAGTTTAGGGTACGTCAACGGTTTAGGGTGAGCCTACGTGTTAGGGTACGGGTTAGTGTTAGCGTACGGGTTAGTATTAGGGGACGGGTGAGGATAAGGCTTCGGGTAAGGGTTAGGGTTAGGGTTACGGGACGGGGACAGTTTAGGGTACAGGTTAGGGTACGACAACGGTTTAGGGTGAGGGTACGTGTTAGGGTACGGGTTAGTGTTAGCTTACGGGTTAGGATTAGGGGACGGGTGAGGGTAAGGCTTCGGGTAAGGGTTAGGGTTAGGGTTAGGGGACGGGGACGGTTTAGGGTACAGGTGAGGGTACGACAACGGTTTAGGGTGAGCGTACGTGTTAGGGTACGGGTTAGTGTTAGCGTACGGTTTAGGATTAGGGGACGGGTGAGGGTAAGGCTTCGGGTAAGGGTTAGGGTTAGGGTTAGGGTTAGGGTTAGGGTTAGAGGACGGGGACGGTTTAGGGTACAGGTTAGGGTACGACAAAGGTTTAGGGTGAGCGTACGTGTTAGGGTACGGTTTAGTGTTAGCGTACGGGATAGGAATAGGGGACGGGTGAGGATAAGGCTTCGGGTAAGGGTTAGGGTTAGTTTTAGGTTTAGGGTTAGGGGACGGGCACGGGGACAGTTTAGGGTACAGGTTAGGGTACGACAACGGTTTAGGGTGAGCGTACGTGTTAGGGTACGGGTTAGTGTTAGCGTACGGGTTAGGATTAGGGGACGGGTGAGGGTAAGGCTTCGGGTAAGGGTTAGGGTTAGGGTTAGGGTTGGGTTAGGATTAGGGGACGGGGACGGTTTAGGGTACAGTTTAGGGTACGACAACGGTTTAGGGTGAGCGTACGTGTTAGGGTACGGGTTAGTGTTAGCGTACGGGTTACGATTTGGGGACGGGTGAGGGTCAGGCTTCGGGTAAGGGTTAGGGTTAGGGTTAGGGTTAGGGTTAGGGGACGGGCACGGGGACGGTTTAGGGTACAGGTTAGGGTACGACAACGGTTTATGGTGAGCGTACGTGTTAGGGTACGGGTTAGTGTTAGCGTACGGGTTAGGATTAGGGGACGGGTGAGGGTAAGGCTTCGGGTAAGGGTTAGGGTTAGGGTTAGGGTTAGGTTTAGGGGACGGGGACGGTTTTGTGTACAGGTTAGGGTACGACAACGGTTTAGTGGAGCGTACGTGTTAGGGTACGGGTTAGTGTTAGCGTACGGTTTAGGATTAGGGTACGGGTGAGGTTAAGGCTTCGGGTAAGGGTTAGGGTTAGGGTTAGGGTTAGTGTTAGGGGACGGGGACGGTTTAGGGTACAGGTTAGGGTACGACAACGGTTCAGGTTGAGCGTACCTGTTAGGGTACGGGTTAGTTTTAGCGTACGGGTTAGGATTAGGGGACGGGTGAGGGTAAGGTTTCAGGTAAGGGTTCGGGTTAGGGTTAGGGTTAGGGTTAGGGTTAGGCGACGGGGACGGTTTAGCGTACAGGTTAGGGTACGACAACGGTTTAGGGTGAGCGTACGTGTTAAGGTACGTGTTAGTGTTAGTGTACGGGTTAGGATTAGGGGACGGGTGAGGGTAAGGCTTCGGGTAAGTGTTAGGGTTAGGGTTAGGGTTAGGGTTAGGGTTAGGGGACGGGGACGGTTTAGGGTACAGTTTAGGGTACGACAATGGTTTAGGGTGAGCCTACGTGATAGGGTACGGGTTAGTGTTAGCGTACGGGTTAGGATTAGGGGACGGGTGAGGGTAAGGCTTCGGGTAAGGTTTAGGGTTAGGCTTAGTGTTAGGGTTAGGGTTAGGGGACGGGGACGGTTTAGGGTACAGGTTAGGGTACGACAACGGTTTAGGGTGAGCGTACGTGTTAGGGTACGGGTTAGTGTTAGCGTACGGGTTAGGATTAGGGGACGGGTGAGGGTAAGGCTTCGGGTAAGGGTTAGGGTTAGGGTTAGGGTTAGGGTTCGGGGACGGGGACGTTTTAGGGTACAGGTTAGCGTACGACAACGGTTTAGGGTGAGCGTACGTGTTAGGGTACGGGTTAGTGTTAGCGTACGGGTTAGGATTAGGGGACGGGTGAGTGTAAGGCTTCCGGTAAGGGTTAGGGTTAGGGTTAGGGTTAGGGTTAGGGGACGGGGACGGTTTAGGGTACAGGTTAGGGTACGACAACGGTTTAGGGTGAGCGTACGTGTTAGGGTACGGGTTAGTGTTAGCGTACGGGTTAGGATTAGGGGACGGGTGAGTGTAAGGCTTCGGGTAAGGGTTAGGGTTAGGGTTAGGTTTAGGGTTAGGGGACGGGGACGGTTTAGGGTACAGGTTAGGGTACGACAACGGTTTAGGGTGAGCGTACTTGTTAGGGTACTGGTTAGTGTTAGCGTACGGGTTACGATTAGGGGACGGGTGAGGGTAAGGCTTCGGGTAAGGGTTAGGGTTAGGGTTAGGGTTAGGTTTAGGGGACGGGGACGGTTTAGGGTACAGGTTAGGGTACGACAACGGTTTAGGGGAGCGTACGTGTTAGGGTACGGGTTAGTTTTAGTGTACGGTTTAGGATTAGGGTACGGGTGAGGGTAAGGCTTCGGGTAAGGGTTAGGGTTAGTGTTAGGGTTAGGGTTAGGGTTAGGGGACAGGGACGGTTTAGGGTACAGGTTAGGGTACGACAACGGTTTAGGGTGAGCGTACGTGTTAGGGTACGGGTTAGTGTTAGCGTACGGGTTAGGATTAGGGGACGGGTGAGGGTAAGGCATCGGGTAAGGGTTAGGGTTAAGGTTAGGGTTAGGGTTTGGGGACGGGGACGGTTTAGGGTACAGTTTAGGGTACGACAACGGTTTAGGATGAGCATACGTGTTAGGGTACGGGTTAGTGTTAGCGTACGGGTTAGGATTAGGGGACGGGTGAGTGTAAGGCTTCGGGTAAGGGTTAGGGTTAGGTTTAGGGTTAGGGTTAGGGGACGGGGACGGGGACGGTTTAGGGTACAGGTTAGGGTACGTCAACGGTTTAGGGTGAGCGTACGTGTTAGGGTACGGGTTAGTGTTAGCGTACGGGTAAGGATTAGGGGACGGGTGAGGGTAAGGCTTCGGGATAGGGTTAGGGTTAGGGTTAGGGTTAGGGTTAGGGTTAGGGGACGGGCACGGGGACGGTTTAGGGTACAGGTTAGTGTACGACAACGGTTTAGGGTGAGCGTACGTGTTAGGGTACGTGTTAGTGTTAGCGTACGGTTTAGGATAAGGGACGGGTGAGGGTAAGGCTTCGGGTAAGGGTTAGGGTTAGGGTTAGGGTTACGGTTAGGGGACGGGGAAGGTTTAGGGTACAGGTTAGGGTACGACAACGATTTAGGGTGAGCGTACGTGTTAGGGTACGGGTTAGTGTTAGTGTACGGGTTAGGATTAGGGGACGGATGAGGGTAAGGCTTCGGGTAAGGGTTAGGGTTAGGGTTAGGGTTAGGGTAAGGGGACGGGCACGGGGACGGTTTAGGCTACAGGTTAGGGTACGACAACGGTTTATGGTGAGCGTACGTGTTAGGGTACGGGTTAGTGTTAGTGTACGGGTTAGGATTAGGGGACGGGTGAGGGTAAGGCTTCGGGTAAGGGTTAGGGTTAGGGTTAGGGTTAGGTTTAGGGGACGGGGACGGTTTAGGGTACAGTTTACGGTACGACAACGGTTTAGGGTGAGCGTACGTGTTAGGGTACGGGTTAGTGTTAGCGTACGGGTTAGGATTAGGGGACGGGTGAGGGTAAGGCTTCGGGTAAGGGTTAGGGTTAGGGTTAGGGTTAGGGTTAGGGGAAGGGGACGGGGACGGTTTAGGGTACAGGTTAGGGTACGACAACGGTTTAGGGTGAGCGTACGTGTTAAGATACGGGTTAGTGTTACCGTACGGGTTAGTATTAGGGGACGGGTGAGGGTAAGGCTTCGGGTAAGGTTTAGGGTTAGGGTTGGGTTAAGTTTAGGGTTAGGGGACGGGGACTGTTTAGGGTACAGCTTAGGGTACGACAACGGTTTAGGGTGAGCGTACATGTTAGGATACGGGTTAGTGTTAGCGTACGGGTTAGGATTAGGGGACGGGTGAGGGTAAGGCTTCGGGTAAGGGTTAGGGTTAGGGTTAGGGTTAGGGTTAGGGTTAGGGGACGGGGACGGTTTAGGGTACAGGTTAGGGTACGACAACGGTTTAGGGTGAGCGTACGTGTTAGGGTACTGGTTAGTGTTAGCGTACGGGTTAGGATTAGGGGACGGGTGAGGGTAAGGCTTCGGGTAAGGGTTAGGGTTAGGGTTAGGTTTAGGGTTAGGGTTAGGGTTTGGGGATGGGGACGGTTTAGGGTACAGGTTAGGTTACGACAACGGTTTAGGGGAGCATACGTGTTAGGGTACGGGTTAGTGTTAGCGTACGGGTTAGGATTAGGGGAAGGGTGAGGGTAAGGCTTCGGGTAAGGGTTAGGGTTAGGGTTAGGGTTAGGGTTAGGGTTAGGGTTAGGGGACGGGGACTGTTTAGGGTACAGGTTAGGGTACGACAACGGTTTAGGGTGAGCGTACGTGTTAGGGTACGGGTTAGTGTTAGCGTACGGGTTAGGATTAGAGGACGGGTGAGGGTAAGGCTTCGGGTAAGGGTTAGGGTTAGGGTTAGGGTTAGGGGACAGGGACGGGGACGGTTTCGGGTACAGGTTAGGGTACGTCAACGGTTTAGGGTGAGCGTACGTGTTAGGGTACGGTTTAGTGTTAGCGTACGGGTTAGGATTAGGGGACGGGTGAGGGTTAGGCTTCGGGTAAGGGTTAGGGTTAGTTTTAGGGTTAGGGTTAGGGTTAGGGGACGGGGACTGTTTAAGGTACAGGTTAGGGTACGACAACGGTTTAGGGTGAGTGTACGTTTTAGGGTATGGTTTAGTGTTAGCGCACGGGTTAGGATTATGGGACGGGTGAGTGTAAGGCTTCGGGTAAGGGTTACGGTTAGGGTTAGGCTTAGGGTTAGGGTTAGGGTTAGGGGACGGGGACGGTTTAGGGTACAGGTTAGGGTATGACAACGGTTTAGGGTGAGCGTACGTGTTAGGGTACGGGTTAGAGTTAGCGTACGGGTTAGGATTAGGGAACGGGTGAGGGTAAGGCTTCGGGTAAGGGTTAGGGTTAGGGTTAGGGTTAGGGTTAGAGGACGGGGACGGTTTAGGGTACAGGTTAGGGTACGACAACGGTTTAGGGTGAGCGTACGTGTTAGGGTACGGGTTAGTGTTAGCGTACGGGATAGGATTAGGGGACGGGTGAGGGTAAGGCTTCGAGTAAGGGTTAGTGTTAGGGTTCGGTTTAGGGTTAGGGGCCGGGCACGGGGACGGTTTAGGGTACAGGTTAGGGTACGACAACGGTTTAGGGTGAGCGTACGTGTTAGAGTACGGGTTTGGATTAGGGGACGGGAGAGGGTAAGGCTTCGGGTAAGTGTCAGGGTTAGGTTTAGGTTTAGGGTTAGGGGACGGGGACGGGGACTGTTTAGGGTACAGGTTAGGGTACGACAACGGTTTACGGTGAGCGTACGTGTTAGGGTACGGGTCAGTGTTAGCGTACGGGTTAGGATTAGGGGACGGGTGAGGGTAAGGCTTCGGGTAAGGGTTAGGGTTAGGGTTA
Organism: Delphinapterus leucas; assembly: GCF_059928025.1. Lineage (NCBI taxonomy): Eukaryota > Metazoa > Chordata > Mammalia > Artiodactyla > Monodontidae > Delphinapterus > Delphinapterus leucas. Next base: position 9,015,001 of record NW_028322238.1, on the reverse strand, counting down.
G
>NW_028322238.1:9005000-9010000 GCF_059928025.1 Delphinapterus leucas | reverse complement strand
GACGGGGACGGTTTAGGGTACAGGTTAGGGTACGACAACGGTTTAGGGTGAGCGTACATGTTAGGGTACGGGTTAGTGTTAGTGTACGGGTTAGGATTAGGGGACGGGTGAGTGTAAGGCTTCGGGTAAGGGTTAGGGTTAGGGTTAGGGTTAGGGTTAGGGTTAGAGGACGGGGACGGTTTAGGCTGCAGCTTAGGGTACGACAACGGTTTAGGGTGAGCGTACGTGTTAGGGTACTGGTTAGTGTTAGCGTACGGGTTAGGATTAGGGGACGGGTGAGGGTAAGGCTTCGGGTAAGTGTTAGGGTTAGGGTTAGGGTTAGGGTTAGGGTTTGGGGACGGGGACGGTTTAGGGTACAGGTTAGGTTACGACAACGGTTTAGGGTGAGCGTACGTGTTAGGGTACGGGTTAGTGTTAGCGTACGGGTTAGGATTAGGGGACGGGTGAGGGTAAGGCTTCGGGTAAGGGTTAGGGTTAGGGTTGGGTTAGGGTTAGGGTTAGGGGACGGCCATGGTTTAGGGTTCAGGTTAGGGTACGACAACGGTTTAGGGTGAGCGTACGTGTTAGGGTACGGGTTAGTGTTAGCGTACGGGTTAGGATTAGGGGACGGGTGAGGGTAAGGTTTAGGGTTAGGGTTAGGGGACGGGGACGGGAACGGTTTAGGGTACAGGTTAGGGTACGTCAACGGTTTAGGGTGAGCCTACGTGTTATGGTACGGGTTAGTGTTATGGTACGGGTTAGGATTAGGGGACGGGTGAGGGTAAGGCTTCGGGTAAGGGTTAGGGTTAGGGTTAGGGTTAGGGTTAGGGGATGGGGACGGGTTAGGGTACAGGTTAGGGTACGACAACGGTTTAGGGGAGCGTACGTGTTAGGGTACGGGTTAGTGTTAGCGTACGGGTTAGGATTAGGGGACGGGTGAGGGTAAGGCTTCGGGTAAGGGTTAGGGTTAGGGTTAGGGTTAGGGTTAGGGTTAGGGTTAGGGGACGGTTTAGGGTACAGGTTAGGGTACGACAACGGTTTAGGGTGAGCGTACGTGTTAGGGTACGGGTTAGTGTTAGCGTACGGGTTAGGATTAGGGGACGGGTGAGTGTAAGGCTTCGGGTAAGGGTTAGGGTTAGGGTTAGGGTTAGGGTTAGGGTTAGAGGACGGGGACGGTTTAGGGTGCAGCTTAGGGTACGACAACGGTTTAGGGTGAGCGTACGTGTTAGGGTACTGGTTAGTGTTAGCGTACGGGTTAGGATTAGGGGACGGGTGAGGGTAAGGCTTCGGGTAAGTGTTAGGGTTAGGGTTAGGGTTAGTGTTAGGGTTTGGGGATGGGGACGGTTTAGGGTACAGGTTAGGTTACGACAACGGTTTAGGGTGAGCGTACGTGTTAGGATACGGGTTAGTGTTAGCGTACGGGTTAGTATTAGGGGACGGGTGAGGGTAAGGCTTCGGGTAAGGGTTAGGGTTAGGGTTAGGGTTAGGGTTAGGGTTAGGGGACGGGGACGGTTTAGGGTACAGGTTAGGGTACGACAACAGTTTAGGCTGAGCGTACGTTTTACGGTACGGGTTAGTGTTAGCGTACGGGTTAGGATTATGGGAAGGGTGAGGGTAAGGCTTCGGGTAAGGTTTAGGGTTAGGGTTAGGGTTAGGGTTAGGGGACGGGGACGGGGACGGTTTAGGGTACAGGTTAGGGTACGACAACGGTTTAGGGTGAGCGTACGTGTTAGGGTACGGGTTAGTGTAAGCGTACGGTTTAGGTTTAGGGGACGGGTGAGGGTAAGGCTTCGGGTAAGGTTTAGGGTTAGGGTTAGGGTTAGGGTTCGGGGACGGGGACGTTTTAGGGTACAGGTTAGCGTACGACAACGGTTTAGGGTGAGCGTACGTGTTAGGGTACGGGTTAGTGTTAGCGTACGGGTTAGGATTAGGGGACGGGTGAGTGTAAGGCTTCGGGTAAGGGTTGGGGTTAGGGTTAGGGTTAGGGTTAGGGTTAGAGGACGGGGACGGTTTAGGGTGCAGCTTAGGGTACGACAACGGTTTAGGGTGAGCGTACGTGTTAGGTTACGGGTTAGTGTTAGCGTACGGGTTAGGATTAGGGGACGGGTGAGGGTAAGGCTTCGGGTAAGGGTTAGGGTTAGGGTTAGTGTTAGGGGACGGGGACGGGGACGGTTTAGGGTACAGGTTAGGGTACGTCAACGGTTTAGGGTGAGCGTACGTGTTAGGGTACGGGTTAGTGTTAGCGTACGGGTTAGGATTAGGGGACGGGTGAGGGTAAGGCTTCGGGTAAGGGTTAGGGTTAGGGTTAGGGTTAGGGTTAGGGTTAGTGGACGGGGACGGTTTAGGGTACAGGTTAGGGTACGACAACAGTTTAGGCTGAGCGTACGTTTTACGGTACGGGTTAGGGTTAGCGTACGGGTTAGGATTATGGGAAGGGTGAGGGTAAGGCTTCGGGTAAGGTTTAGGGTTAGGGTTAGGGTTAGGGTTAGGGGACGGGGACGGGGACGGTTTAGGGTACAGGTTAGGGTACGACAACGGTTTAGGGTGAGCGTACGTGTTAGGCTACGTGTTAGTGTAAGCGTACGGTTTAGGATTAGGGGACGGGTGAGGGTAAGGCTTCGGGTAAGGGTTAGGGTTAGGGTTAGGGTTAGGGTTAGGGTTAGAGGACGGGGACGGTTTAGGGTACAGGTTAGGGTACGACAAAGGTTTAGGGTGAGCGTACGTGTTAGGGTACGGGTTAGTGTTAGCGTACGGGATAGGATTAGGGGACGGGTGAGGGTAAGGCTTCCGGTAAGGGTTAGGGTTAGGGTTAGGTTTAGGGTTAGGGGACGGGCACGGGAACGGTTTAGGGTACAGGTTAGGGTACGACAACGGTTTAGGGTGAGCGTACGTGTTAGGGTATGGGTTAGTGTTAGCGTACGGGTTAGGATTAGGGGACGGGTGAGGGTAAGGCTTCGGGTAAGGGTTAGGGTTAGGGTTAGGGTTAGGGTTAGGGTTAGGGGACGGGGATGGTTTAGGGTACAGGTTAGGGTACGACAACGGTTTAGGGTGAGCGTACGTGTTGGGGTACGGGTTTTTGTTAGCATACGGGTTAGGATTAGGGGACGGGTGAGGGTAAGGCTTCGGGTAAGGGTTAGGGTTAGGGTTAGGGTTAGGGTTAGGGTTAGGGTTAGGGTTAGGGACGGGGACGGTTTAGGGTACAGGTTAGGGTACGACAACGGTTTAGGGTGAGCGTACGTGTTAGGGTACGGGTTAGTGTTAGCGTACGGGTTAGGATTAGGGGACGGGTGAGGGTAAGGCTTCGGGTAAGGGTTAGGGTTAGGGTTAGGGTTAGGGTTAGGGTTTGGAGACGGGGACGGTTTAGGGTACAGGTTAGCGTACGACAACGGTTTAGGGTGAGCGTACGTGTTAGGGTACGGGTTAGTGTTAGCGTACGGTTTAGGATTAGGGGACGGGTGAGTGTAAGGCTTCCGGTAAGGGTTAGGGTTAAGGTTAGGGTTAGGGTTAGGGTTAGGGTTAGAGGACGGGGACGGTTTAGGGTGCAGCTTAGGGTACGACAACGGTTTAGGGTGAGCGTACGTGTTAGGTTACGGGTTAGTGTTAGCGTACGGGTTAGGATTAGGGGACGGGTGAGGGTAAGGCTTCGGGTAAGGGTTAGGGTTAGGGTTAGTGTTAGGGGACGGGGACGGGGACGGTTTAGGGTACAGGTTAGGGTACGTCAACGGTTTAGGGTGAGCGTACGTGTTAGGGTACGGGTTAGTGTTAGCGTACGGGTTAGGATTAGGGGACGGGTGAGGGTAAGGCTTCGGGTAAGGGTTAGGGTTAGGGTTAGGGTTAGGGTTAGGGTTAGGGGACGGGGACGGTTTAGGGTACAGGTTAGGGTACGACAACAGTTTAGGCTGAGCGTACGTTTTACGGTACGGGTTAGGGTTAGCGTACGGGTTAGGATTATGGGAAGGGTGAGGGTAAGGCTTCGGGTAAGGTTTAGGGTTAGGGTTAGGGTTAGGGTTAGGGGACGGGGACGGGGACGGTTTAGGGTACAGGTTAGGGTACGACAACGGTTTAGGGTGAGCGTACGTGTTAGGCTACGTGTTAGTGTAAGCGTACGGTTTAGGATTAGGGGACGGGTGAGGGTAAGGCTTCGGGTAAGGGTTAGGGTTAGGGTTAGGGTTAGGGTTAGGGTTAGAGGACGGGGACGGTTTAGGGTACAGGTTAGGGTACGACAAAGGTTTAGGGTGAGCGTACGTGTTAGGGTACGGGTTAGTGTTAGCGTACGGGATAGGATTAGGGGACGGGTGAGGGTAAGGCTTCCGGTAAGGGTTAGGGTTAGGGTTAGGTTTAGGGTTAGGGGACGGGCACGGGAACGGTTTAGGGTACAGGTTAGGGTACGACAACGGTTTAGGGTGAGCGTACGTGTTAGGGTATGGGTTAGTGTTAGCGTACGGGTTAGGATTAGGGGACGGGTGAGGGTAAGGCTTCGGGTAAGGGTTAGGGTTAGGGTTAGGGTTAGGGTTAGGGTTAGGGGACGGGGATGGTTTAGGGTACAGGTTAGTGTACGACAACGGTTTAGGGTGAGCGTACGTGTTGGGGTACGGGTTTTTGTTAGCATACGGGTTAGGATTAGGGGACGGGTGAGGGTAAGGCTTCGGGTAAGGGTTAGGGTTAGGGTTAGGGTTAGGGTTAGGGTTAGGGTTAGGGTTAGGGACGGGGACGGTTTAGGGTACAGGTTAGGATACGACAACGGTTTAGGGTGAGCGTACGTGTTAGGGTACGGGTTAGTGTTAGCGTACGGGTTAGGATTAGGGGACGGGTGAGGGTAAGGCTTCGGGTAAGGGTTAGGGTTAGGGTTAGGGTTAGGGTTAGGGTTAGGGTTAGGGTTTGGAGACGGGGACGGTTTAGGGTACAGGTTAGCGTACGACAACGGTTTAGGGTGAGCGTAGGTGTTAGGGTACGGGTTAGTGTTAGCGTACGGTTTAGGATTAGGGGACGGGTGAGTGTAAGGCTTCCGGTAAGGGTTAGGG
>NW_028322238.1:8757500-8772500 GCF_059928025.1 Delphinapterus leucas | reverse complement strand
GGTTAGGGTTAGGGGACGGGGACGGTTTAGGGTACAGGTTAGGGTACGACAACGGTTTAGGGTGAGCGTACGTGTTAGGGTACGGGTTAGTGTTAGCGTACGGGTTAGGATTAGGGGACGGGTGAGTGTAAGGCTTCGGGTAAGGGTTAGGGTTAGGGTTAGGTTTAGGGTTAGGGGACGGGGACGGTTTAGGGTACAGGTTAGGGTACGACAACGGTTTAGGGTGAGCGTACATGTTAGGGTACGGGTTAGTGTTAGTGTACGGGTTAGGATTAGGGGACGGGTGAGTGTAAGGCTTCGGGTAAGGGTTAGGGTTAGGGTTAGGGTTAGGGTTAGGGTTAGAGGACGGGGACGGTTTAGGCTGCAGCTTAGGGTACGACAACGGTTTAGGGTGAGCGTACGTGTTAGGGTACTGGTTAGTGTTAGCGTACGGGTTAGGATTAGGGGACGGGTGAGGGTAAGGCTTCGGGTAAGTGTTAGGGTTAGGGTTAGGGTTAGGGTTAGGGTTTGGGGACGGGGACGGTTTAGGGTACAGGTTAGGTTACGACAACGGTTTAGGGTGAGCGTACGTGTTAGGGTACGGGTTAGTGTTAGCATACGGGTTAGGATTAGGGGACGGGTGAGGGTAAGGCTTCGGGTAAGGGTTAGGGTTAGGGTTGGGTTAGGGTTAGGGTTAGGGGACGGCCATGGTTTAGGGTTCAGGTTAGGGTACGACAACGGTTTAGGGTGAGCGTACGTGTTAGGGTACGGGTTAGTGTTAGCGTACGGGTTAGGATTAGGGGACGGGTGAGGGTAAGGTTTAGGGTTAGGGTTAGGGGACGGGGACGGGAACGGTTTAGGGTACAGGTTAGGGTACGTCAACGGTTTAGGGTGAGCGTACGTGTTAGGGTACGGATTAGTGTTAGCGTACGGGTTAGGATTAGGGGACGGGTGAGGGTAAGGCTTCGGGTAAGGGTTAGGGTTAGGGTTAGGGTTAGGGGACGGGGACGGTGACGGGGACGGTTTAGGGTACAGGTTATGGTACGACAACGGTTTATGGTGAGCGTACGTGTTAGGGTACGGGTTAGTGTTAGCGTACGGGTTAGGATTAGGGGACGGGTGAGCGTAAGGCTTCGGGTAAGGGTTAGGGTTAGTGTTAGGGTTAGGGTTAGGGTTAGGGGACGGGGACAGGGACGGTTTAGGGTACAAGTTAGGGTACGAAAACGGTTTATGGTGAGCGTACGTATTAGGGTACGGGTTAGTGTTAGCGTACGGGTTAGGATTAGGGGACGGGTGAGGGTAAGGCTTCGGGTAAGGGTTAGGGTTAGGGTTAGGGGACGGGGACGGGGACGGGGACGGAGACGGTTTAGGGTACAGGTTAGTGTACGACAACGGTTTAGGGTGAGCGTACGTGTTAGGGTCCAGGTTAGTGTTAGCGTACGGTTTAGGATTAGGGCACGGGTGAGGGTAAGGCTTCGGGTAAGCGTTAGGGTTAGGGTTAGGGTTAGGATTAGCGGACGGGGACGGTTTAGGGTACAGGTTAGGGTACGACAACGGTTTAGGGTGAGCGTACGTGTTAGGATACGGGTTAGTGTTAGCATACGGTTTAGGATTAGGGTACGGTTGAGGGTAAGGCTTCGGGTAAGGGTTAGGGTTACGGTTAGGGTTAGGGCTAGGGTTAGGGGACGGGGACGGTTTAGGGTACAGGTTAGTGTACGACAAAGGTTTAGGGTGAGCGTACGTGTTAGGGTACGGGTTAGTGTTAGGGTACGCATGAGGATTAGGGGACGGGTGAGTGTAAGGCTTCGGGTAAGGGTTAGGGTTAGGGTTAGGGTTAGGGGACGGGGACGGGGACGGGGACGGTTTAGGGTACAGGTTAGTGTACGACAACGGTTTAGGGTGAGCGTACGTGTTAGGGTACAGGTTAGTGTTAGCGTACGGGTTAGGATTAGGGGAGGGTTGAGGGTAAGGCTTCGGGTAAGGGTTAGGGTTAGTGTTAGGGTTAGGGTTAGGGTTAGGGGACGGGGACAGGGACGGATTAGGGTACAGGTTAGGGTACGACAACGGTTTATGATGAGCGTACGTGTTAGGCAGCGGGTTAGTGTTAGCGCACGGGTTAGGATTAGGGGACGGGTGAGGTTAAGGCTTCGGGTAAGGCTTAGGGTTAGGGTTAGTGTTAGGGTTAGGGGACGGGGACGGGGATGGTTTAGGGTACAGGTTAGGGTACGACAACGGTTTAGGGTGAGCGTACGTGTTAGGGTACGGGTGTTAGCGTACGGGTTAGGATTAGGGGACGGGTGTGGGTAAGGCTTCGGGTAAGGGTTAGGGTTAGGGTTAGGGTTAGGGTTAGGGGACGGGGACGGTTTAGGGTACAGGTTAGGGTACGACAACGGTTTAGGGTGAGCGTACGTGTTAGGGTACGGGTTAATGTTAGCGTACGGGTTAGGATTAGGGGACGGGTGAGGGTAAGGCTTCGGGTAAGGGTTAGGGTTAGGGTTAGGGGACGGGCACGGGGACGGTTTAGGGTACAGGTTAGGGTACGACAAGGGTTTAGGGTGAGCGTACGTGTTAGGGTACGGGTTAGTGTTAGCGTACGGGTTAGGATTAGGGGACGGTTGAGGGTAAGGCTTCGGGTAAAATTTAGGGTTAGGGTTAGGGTTAGGGTTAGGGGACGGGGACGGTTTAGGATACAGGTTAGGGTACGACAACGGTTTAGGGTGAGCGTACGTCTTAGGGTACGGTTTAGTGTTAGCGTACGGGTTAGGATTAGGGGATGGGTGAGTGTAAGGCTTCGGGTAAGGGTTAGGGTTAAGGTTAGGGTTAGGGGACGGGGACGGTTTAGGGTACAGTTTAGGGTACGTCAACGGTTTAGGGTGAGCGTACGTGTTAGGGTACGGGTTAGTGTTAGCGTACGGGTTAGAATTAGGGGAAGGGTGAGGGTAAGGCTTTGCGTAAGTGTTAGGGTTAGGGTTAGGGTTAGGGTTAGGGTTAGGGGACGGGGACGGTTTAGGGTACAGGTTAGGGTACGACAAGTGTTTAGCGTGAGGGTACGTGTTAGGGTACGGGTTAGTGTTAGCGTACGGGTTAGGATTAGGGGACGGGTGAGGGTAAGGCTTCGGGTAAGGTTTAGGGTTAGGGTTAGGGTTAGGGTTAGGGGACGGGGATGGTTTAGGGTACAGGTTAGGGTACGACAACGGTTTAGGGTGAGCGTACGTGTTAGGGTACGGGTTAGTGTTAGCGTACGGGTTAGGATTAGGGGACGGGTGAGGGTAAGGCTTCGGGTAAGGGTTAGTGTTAGGGTTAGGGTTAGGGTTAGGGGACGGGCACGGGGACGGTTTAGGGTACAGGTTAGGGTACGACAACGGTTTAGGGTGAGCGTACGTGTTAGGGTACGGGTTAGTGTTAGCTTACGGGTTAGGATTAGGGGACGGGTGAGGGTAAGGCTTCGGGTAAGTGTTAGGGTTAGGGTTAGGGTTAGGGTTAGGGTTAGGGGACGGGGACGGTTTACGGTACAGGTTAGGGTACGACAACAATTTAGGGTGAGCGTACGTGTTAGGGTACGGGTTAGTGTTAGCGTACGGGTTAGGATTAGGGGACGGGTGAGGGTAAGGCTTCGGGTAAGGGTTAGGGTTAGGGTTAGGGTTAGGGGACGGGGACGGGGATGGTTTAGGGTACAGGTTAGGCTACGACAACGGTTTAGGATGAGCGTACGTGTTAGGGTACGGGTTAGTGTTAGCGTACGGGTTAGGATTAGGGGACGGTTGAGGGTAAGGTTTCGGGTAAGGGTTAGGGTTAGGGTTAGGGGAAGGGGACAGCTTAGGGTACAGTTTAGGGTACGACAAAGGTTTAGGGTGAGCGTACGTGTTAGGGTACGGGTTAGTGTTAGGGTACGGATGAGGATTAAGTGACGGGTGAGTGTAAGGCTTCGGGTAAGGGTTAGGGTTAGGATTAGGGTTAGGGTTAGGGGACGGGGACGGGGACGGGGACGGTTTAGGGTACAGGTTAGGGTACGACAACGGTTTAGGGTGAGCGTACGTGTTAGGGTACGTTTTAGTGTTAGTGTACGGGTTAGGATTAGGGGACGGTGAGTGTAAGGCTTCGGGTAAGGGTTAGGGTTAGGGTTAGGGTTAGGGTTAGGGGACGGGGACGGTTTAGGGCACAGTTTAGTGTACGTCAACGTTTTAGGGTGAGCGTACGTGTTAGGGTACGGGTTAGTGTTAGCGTACGGGTTAGGATTAGGGGACGGGTGAGGATAAGGCTTCGGGTAAGGGTTAGGGTTACGGTTAGGGTTAGGGTTAGGGTTAGGGGACGGGGACGGTTTAGGGTACAGGTTAGGGTACGACAACAGTTTAGGGTGAGTGTACATGTTAGGGTACGGGCTAGTGTTCGCGTACGGGTTAGGATTAGGGGACGGGTGAGGGTAAGGCTTCGGGTAAGGGTTAGGGTTAGGGTTAGGGTTAGGCATAGGGTTAGGGGACGGGCACGGGGACGGTTTAGGGTACAGGTTAGGGTACGACAGCGGTTTAAGGTGAGCGTACGTGTTAGTGTACGGGTTAGTGTTAGGGTACGGGTTAGGATTAGGGGACGGTTGAGGGTAAGGCTTCGGGTAAGGGGTAGGGTTATGGTTAGGGTTAGGGTTAGGGGACGGGGACAGTTTAGGGTACAGGTTAGGTTACGACAACAATTTAGGGTGAGCGTACGTGTTAGGGTACGGGTTAGTGTTAGCGTACGGGTTAGGATTAGGGGACGGGTGAGGGTAAGGCTTCGGGTAAGGGTTAGGGTTAGGGTTAAGGTTAGGGGACGGGGACGTTTTAGGGTACAGGTTAGGCTACGACAACGGTTTAGGATGAGCGTACGTGTTAGGGTATGGGTTAGTGTTAGCGTACGGGTTAGGATTAGGGGACGGGTGAGGGTAAGGCTTCGGGTAAGGGTTAGGGTTAGGGTTAGGGTTAGGGTTAGGGGACGGGGACGGTTTAGGGTACAGGTTAGGGTACGACAAAGGTTTAGGGTGAGCGTACGTGTTAGGGTACGGGTAGTGTTAGGGTACGGATGCGGATTAAGGGACGGGTGAGTGTAAGGCTTCGGGTAAGGGTTAGGGTTAGGGTTAGGATTAGGGTTAGGGTTAAGGGACGGGGACGGGGACGGGGACGGTTTAGGGTACAGGTTAGGGTACGACAACGGTTTAGGGTGAGCGTACGTGTTAGGGTACGGGTTAGTGTTAGCGTACGGGTTAGGATTAGGGGACGGTTGAGGGTAAGGCTTCGGGTAAAAGTTAGGGTTAGGGTTATGGTTAGGGTTAGGGGACGGGGACGGTTTAGGGTACAGGTTAGGGTACGACAACGGTTTAGGGTGAGCGTACGTGTTAAGGTACGGTTTAGTGTTAGCGTACGGGTTAGGATTAGGGGACGGGTGAGTGTAAGGCTTCGGGTAAGTGTTAGGGTTAGGGTTAGGGGACGGGGACGGGGACGGGGACGGTTTAGGGTACAGTTTAGGGTATGTCAACGGTTTAGGGTGAGCCTACGTGTTAGGGTACGGGTTAGTGTTAGCGTACGGGTTAGGATTAGGGGACGGGTGAGGATAAGGCTTCGGGTAAGGTTTAGGGTTAGGGTTAGGGGACGGGGACGGTTTAGGGTACAGGTGAGGGTACGACAACGGTTTAGGGTGAGCGTACGTGTTAGGGTACGGGTTAGTGTTAGCGTACGGTTTAGGATTAGGGGACGGGTGAGGGTACGGCTTCAGGAAAGGGTTAGGGTTAGGGTTAGGGTTAGGGTTAGGGGACGGGCACGGGGACGGTTTAGCGTACAGGTTAGGGTACGACAACGGTTTAGGGTGAGGGTACGTGTTAGGGTACGGATTAGTGTTAGCGTACGGGTTAGGATTAGGGGACGGGTGAGGGTAAGGCTTCGGGTAAGGGTTAGGGTTAGGTTTAGGGTTAGGGTTAGGGGACGGGGACGGTTTAGGGTACAGGTTAGGGTACGACAACGGTTTAGGGTGAGCGTACGTGTTAGGGTACGGGTTAGTGTTAGCGTACGGTTTAGGATTAGGGGACGGTTGAGGGTAAGGCTTCGGGTAAAAGTTAGGGTTAGGGTTAGGGTTAGGGTTAGAGGACGGGGCCGGTTTAGGGTACAGGTTAGGGTACGACAAAGGTTTAGGATGAGCGTACGTTTTAGGGTACGGGTTAGTGTTAGCGTACGGGTGAGGATTAGGGGACGGGTGAGTGTAAGGCTTCGGGTAAGGGTTAGGGTTAGGGTTAGGGTTAGGGGACGGGGACGGGGACGGTTTAGGGTACAGGTTAGGGTACGACAACGGTTTAGGTTGAGCGTACGTGTTAGGGTACGGGTTAGTGTTAGCGGACGGGTTAGGATTAGGTGACGGGTGAGGGTAAGGCTTCGGATAAGGGTTAGGGTTAGGGTTAGGGTTAGGGGATGGGGACGAAGACGGTTTAGGGTACAGGTTAGGGTACGACAACGGTTTAGGGTGAGCGTACGTGTTAGGGTACGGGTTAGTGTTAGCGTACGGGTTAGGATTAGGGGACGGGTGAGGATAAGGCTTCGGGTAAGTGTTAGGGTTAGGGTTAGGGTTAGGGTTAGGGTTAGGGGACGGGGACGGTTAAGGGTACAGGTTAGGGTACGACAACGATTTAGGGTGAGCGTACGTGTTAGGGTACGGGTTAGTGTTAGCGTACGGTTTAGGATTAGGGGAAGGGTGAGGGTAAGGCTTCGGGTAAGGGTTAGGGTTAGGGTTAGGGTTAGGGTTAGGGGACGGGGACGGTTTAGGGTACAGGTTAGCCTACGACAACGGTTTAGGATGAGCGTACGTGTTAGGGTACGGGTTAGTGTTAGCGTACGGGTTAGGATTAGGGGACGGGAGAGGGTAAGGCTTCGGGTAAGGGTTAGGGTTAGGGTTAGGGTTAGGGTTAGGGTTAGGGGACGGGGACGGTTTAGGGTACAGGTTAGGGTACGACAAAGGTTTAGAGTGAGCGTACGTGTTAGGGTACGGGTTAGTGTTAGGGTACGGGTGAGGATTAGGGGACGGGTGAGTGTAAGTCTTCGGGTAAGGTTTAGGGTTAGGGTTAGGGTTAGGGTTAGGGTTAGGGGACGGGGACGCTTTAGTGTACAGGTTAGTGTACGACAACGTTTTAGGGTGAGCGTACGTGTTAGGGTACGGGTTAGTGTTAGCGTACGGATTAGGATTAGGGGACGGGTCAGGGTAAGGCTTCGGGAAAGGGTTAGGGTTAGGGTTAGGATTACGGTTAGGGGACGGGCACGGGGACGGTTTAGGGTACAGGTTAGGGTACGACAACGGTTTAGGGTGAGCGTACGTGTTAGGGTACGGTATAGTGTTAGCGTACGGGTTAGGTTATGGGACGGGTGAGGGTAAGGCTTCGGGTAAGGGTTAGGGTTAGGGTTAGGGTTAGGGGACGGGTACGGTTTAGGGTACAGTTTAGGGTACGTCAACGGTTTAGGGTGAGCCTACGTGTTAGGGTACGGGTTAGTGTTAGCGTACGGGTTAGGATTAGGGGACGGGTGAGGATAAGGCTTCGGGTAAGGGTTAGGGTTAGGGTTAGGGTTGGGGACGGGGACAGTTTAGGGTACAGGTTAGGGTACGACAACGGTTTAGGGTGAGGGTACGTGTTAGGGTACGGTTTAGTGATAGCTTACTGGTTAGGATTAGGGGACGGGTGAGGGTAAGGCTTCGGGTAAGGGTTAGGGTTAGGGTTAGGGTTAGGGTTAGGGGACGGGGACGGTTTAGGGTACAGGTTAGGGTACGAAAACGGTTTAGGGTGAGCGTACGTGTAAGGGTACGGGTTAGTGTTAGCGTACGGGTTAGGATTAGGGGACGGGTGAGGGTAAGGCTTCGGGTAAGGGTTAGGGTTAGGGTTAGGGTTAGGGTTAGGGGACGGTTTAGGGTACAGGTTAGGGTATGACAAAAGTTTAGGGTGAGCGTGCGTGTTAGGGTACGGGTTAGTGTTAGCGTGCGGGTGAGGATTAGGGGACGGGTGAGTGTAAGGATTCGGGTAAGGGTTAGGGTTAGGGTTAGGGTTAGGGTTAGGGTTAGGGGACGGTTTAGGGTACAGGTTAGGGTACGACAACGGTTTAGGGTGAGCGTACGTGTTAGGGTACGGGTTAGTGTTAGCGTACGGGTTAGGATTAGGGGACGGGTGAGGGTAAGGCTTCGGGTAAGGGTTAGGGTTAGGGTTAGGGTTAGGGTTAGGGGACGGGGATGGGGAAGGTTTAGGGTACAGGTTAGGGTACGACAACCGTTTAGGGTGAGCGTACGTGTTAGGGTACGGGTTAGTGTTAGCGTACGGGTTAGGATTAGGGGACGGGTGAGGGTAAGGCTTCGGGTAAGGGTTAGGGTTAGGGTTAAGGTTAGGGGACGGGGACGTTTTAGGGTACAGGTTAGGCTACGACAACGGTTTAGGATGAGCGGACGTGTTAGGGTATGGGTTAGTGTTAGCGTACGGGTTAGGATTAGGGGACGGGTGAGGGTAAGGCTTCGGGTAAGGGTTAGGGTTAGGGTTAGTGTTAGGGTTAGGGGACGGGGACGGTTTAGGGTACAGGTTAGGGTACGACAAAGGTTTAGGGTGAGCGTACGTGTTAGGGTACGGGTAGTGTTAGGGTACGGATGCGGATTAAGGGACGGGTGAGTGTAAGGCTTCGGGTAAGGGTTAGGGTTAGGGTTAGGATTAGGGTTAGGGTTAAGGGACGGGGACGGGGACGGGGACGGTTTAGGGTACAGGTTAGGGTACGACAACGGTTTAGGGTGAGCGTTCGTGATAGGGTACGGGTTAGTGTTAGCGTACGGGTTAGGATTAGGGGACGGTTGAGGGTAAGGCTTCGGGTAAAAGTTAGGGTTAGGGTTATGGTTAGGGTTAGGGGACGGGGACGGTTTAGGGTACAGGTTAGGGTACGACAACGGTTTAGGGTGAGCGTACGTGTTAAGGTACGGTTTAGTGTTAGCGTACGGGTTAGGATTAGGGGACGGGTGAGTGTAAGGCTTCGGGTAAGGGTTAGGGTTAGGGTTAGGGTTAGGGGACGGGGACGGTGACGGTTTAGGGTACAGTTTAGGGTACGTCAACGGTTTAGGGTGAGCCTACGTGTTAGGGTACGGGTTAGTGTTAGCGTACGGGTTAGTATTAGGGGACGGGTGAGGATAAGGCTTCGGGTAAGGGTTAGGGTTAGGGTTACGGGACGGGGACAGTTTAGGGTACAGGTTAGGGTACGACAACGGTTTAGGGTGAGGGTACGTGTTAGGGTACGGGTTAGTGTTAGCTTACGGGTTAGGATTAGGGGACGGGTGAGGGTAAGGCTTCGGGTAAGGGTTAGGGTTAGGGTTAGGGGACGGGGACGGTTTAGGGTACAGGTGAGGGTACGACAACGGTTTAGGGTGAGCGTACGTGTTAGGGTACGGGTTAGTGTTAGCGTACGGTTTAGGATTAGGGGACGGGTGAGGGTAAGGCTTCGGGTAAGGGTTAGGGTTAGGGTTAGGGTTAGGGTTAGGGTTAGAGGACGGGGACGGTTTAGGGTACAGGTTAGGGTACGACAAAGGTTTAGGGTGAGCGTACGTGTTAGGGTACGGTTTAGTGTTAGCGTACGGGATAGGAATAGGGGACGGGTGAGGATAAGGCTTCGGGTAAGGGTTAGGGTTAGTTTTAGGTTTAGGGTTAGGGGACGGGCACGGGGACAGTTTAGGGTACAGGTTAGGGTACGACAACGGTTTAGGGTGAGCGTACGTGTTAGGGTACGGGTTAGTGTTAGCGTACGGGTTACGATTTGGGGACGGGTGAGGGTCAGGCTTCGGGTAAGGGTTAGGGTTAGGGTTAGGGTTAGGGTTAGGGGACGGGCACGGGGACGGTTTAGGGTACAGGTTAGGGTACGACAACGGTTTATGGTGAGCGTACGTGTTAGGGTACGGGTTAGTGTTAGCGTACGGGTTAGGATTAGGGGACGGGTGAGGGTAAGGCTTCGGGTAAGGGTTAGGGTTAGGGTTAGGGTTAGGTTTAGGGGACGGGGACGGTTTTGTGTACAGGTTAGGGTACGACAACGGTTTAGTGGAGCGTACGTGTTAGGGTACGGGTTAGTGTTAGCGTACGGTTTAGGATTAGGGTACGGGTGAGGTTAAGGCTTCGGGTAAGGGTTAGGGTTAGGGTTAGGGTTAGTGTTAGGGGACGGGGACGGTTTAGGGTACAGGTTAGGGTACGACAACGGTTCAGGTTGAGCGTACCTGTTAGGGTACGGGTTAGTTTTAGCGTACGGGTTAGGATTAGGGGACGGGTGAGGGTAAGGTTTCAGGTAAGGGTTCGGGTTAGGGTTAGGGTTAGGGTTAGGGTTAGGCGACGGGGACGGTTTAGCGTACAGGTTAGGGTACGACAACGGTTTAGGGTGAGCGTACGTGTTAAGGTACGTGTTAGTGTTAGTGTACGGGTTAGGATTAGGGGACGGGTGAGGGTAAGGCTTCGGGTAAGTGTTAGGGTTAGGGTTAGGGTTAGGGTTAGGGTTAGGGGACGGGGACGGTTTAGGGTACAGTTTAGGGTACGACAATGGTTTAGGGTGAGCCTACGTGATAGGGTACGGGTTAGTGTTAGCGTACGGGTTAGGATTAGGGGACGGGTGAGGGTAAGGCTTCGGGTAAGGGTTAGGGTTAGGCTTAGTGTTAGGGTTAGGGTTAGGGGACGGGGACGGTTTAGGGTACAGGTTAGGGTACGACAACGGTTTAGGGTGAGCGTACGTGTTAGGGTACGGGTTAGTGTTAGCGTACGGGTTAGGATTAGGGGACGGGTGAGGGTAAGGCTTCGGGTAAGGGTTAGGGTTAGGGTTAGGGTTAGGGTTCGGGGACGGGGACGTTTTAGGGTACAGGTTAGCGTACGACAACGGTTTAGGGTGAGCGTACGTGTTAGGGTACGGGTTAGTGTTAGCGTACGGGTTAGGATTAGGGGACGGGTGAGTGTAAGGCTTCCGGTAAGGGTTAGGGTTAGGGTTAGGGTTAGGGTTAGGGGACGGGGACGGTTTAGGGTACAGGTTAGGGTACGACAACGGTTTAGGGTGAGCGTACGTGTTAGGGTACGGGTTAGTGTTAGCGTACGGGTTAGGATTAGGGGACGGGTGAGTGTAAGGCTTCGGGTAAGGGTTAGGGTTAGGGTTAGGTTTAGGGTTAGGGGACGGGGACGGTTTAGGGTACAGGTTAGGGTACGACAAAGGTTTAGGGTGAGCGTACTTGTTAGGGTACTGGTTAGTGTTAGCGTACGGGTTACGATTAGGGGACGGGTGAGGGTAAGGCTTCGGGTAAGGGTTAGGGTTAGGGTTAGGGTTAGGTTTAGGGGACGTGGACGGTTTAGGGTACAGGTTAGGGTACGACAACGGTTTAGGGGAGCGTACGTGTTAGGGTACGGGTTAGTTTTAGTGTACGGTTTAGGATTAGGGTACGGGTGAGGGTAAGGCTTCGGGTAAGGGTTAGGGTTAGTGTTAGGGTTAGGGTTAGGGTTAGGGGACAGGGACGGTTTAGGGTACAGGTTAGGGTACGACAACGGTTTAGGGTGAGCGTACGTGTTAGGGTACGGGTTAGTGTTAGCGTACGGGTTAGGATTAGGGGACGGGTGAGGGTAAGGCATCGGGTAAGGGTTAGGGTTAAGGTTAGGGTTAGGGTTTGGGGACGGGGACGGTTTAGGGTACAGTTTAGGGTACGACAACGGTTTAGGATGAGCATACGTGTTAGGGTACGGGTTAGTGTTAGCGTACGGGTTAGGATTAGGGGACGGGTGAGTGTAAGGCTTCGGGTAAGGGTTAGGGTTAGGTTTAGGGTTAGGGTTAGGGGACGGGGACGGGGACGGTTTAGGGTACAGGTTAGGGTACGTCAACGGTTTAGGGTGAGCGTACGTGTTAGGGTACGGGTTAGTGTTAGCGTACGGGTAAGGATTAGGGGACGGGTGAGGGTAAGGCTTCGGGATAGGGTTAGGGTTAGGGTTAGGGTTAGGGTTAGGGTTAGGGGACGGGCACGGGGACGGTTTAGGGTACAGGTTAGTGTACGACAACGGTTTAGGGTGAGCGTACGTGTTAGGGTACGTGTTAGTGTTAGCGTACGGTTTAGGATAAGGGACGGGTGAGGGTAAGGCTTCGGGTAAGGGTTAGGGTTAGGGTTAGGGTTACGGTTAGGGGACGGGGAAGGTTTAGGGTACAGGTTAGGGTACGACAACGATTTAGGGTGAGCGTACGTGTTAGGGTACGGGTTAGTGTTAGTGTACGGGTTAGGATTAGGGGACGGATGAGGGTAAGGCTTCGGGTAAGGGTTAGGGTTAGGGTTAGGGTTAGGGTAAGGGGACGGGCACGGGGACGGTTTAGGCTACAGGTTAGGGTACGACAACGGTTTATGGTGAGCGTACGTGTTAGGGTACGGGTTAGTGTTAGTGTACGGGTTAGGATTAGGGGACGGGTGAGGGTAAGGCTTCGGGTAAGGGTTAGGGTTAGGGTTAGGGTTAGGTTTAGGGGACGGGGACGGTTTAGGGTACAGTTTACGGTACGACAACGGTTTAGGGTGAGCGTACGTGTTAGGGTACGGGTTAGTGTTAGCGTACGGGTTAGGATTAGGGGACGGGTGAGGGTAAGGCTTCGGGTAAGGGTTAGGGTTAGGGTTAGGGTTAGGGTTAGGGGAAGGGGACGGGGACGGTTTAGGGTACAGGTTAGGGTACGACAACGGTTTAGGGTGAGCGTACGTGTTAAGATACGGGTTAGTGTTACCGTACGGGTTAGTATTAGGGGACGGGTGAGGGTAAGGCTTCGGGTAAGGTTTAGGGTTAGGGTTGGGTTAAGTTTAGGGTTAGGGGACGGGGACTGTTTAGGGTACAGCTTAGGGTACGACAACGGTTTAGGGTGAGCGTACATGTTAGGATACGGGTTAGTGTTAGCGTACGGGTTAGGATTAGGGGACGGGTGAGGGTAAGGCTTCGGGTAAGGGTTAGGGTTAGGGTTAGGGTTAGGGTTAGGGTTAGGGGACGGGGACGGTTTAGGGTACAGGTTAGGGTACGACAACGGTTTAGGGTGAGCGTACGTGTTAGGGTACTGGTTAGTGTTAGCGTACGGGTTAGGATTAGGGGACGGGTGAGGGTAAGGCTTCGGGTAAGGGTTAGGGTTAGGGTTAGGTTTAGGGTTAGGGTTAGGGTTTGGGGATGGGGACGGTTTAGGGTACAGGTTAGGTTACGACAACGGTTTAGGGGAGCATACGTGTTAGGGTACGGGTTAGTGTTAGCGTACGGGTTAGGATTAGGGGAAGGGTGAGGGTAAGGCTTCGGGTAAGGGTTAGGGTTAGGGTTAGGGTTAGGGTTAGGGTTAGGGTTAGGGGACGGGGACTGTTTAGGGTACAGGTTAGGGTACGACAACGGTTTAGGGTGAGCGTACGTGTTAGGGTACGGGTTAGTGTTAGCGTACGGGTTAGGATTAGAGGACGGGTGAGGGTAAGGCTTCGGGTAAGGGTTAGGGTTAGGGTTAGGGTTAGGGGACAGGGACGGGGACGGTTTCGGGTACAGGTTAGGGTACGTCAACGGTTTAGGGTGAGCGTACGTGTTAGGGTACGGTTTAGTGTTAGCGTACGGGTTAGGATTAGGGGACGGGTGAGGGTTAGGCTTCGGGTAAGGGTTAGGGTTAGTTTTAGGGTTAGGGTTAGGGTTAGGGGACGGGGACTGTTTAAGGTACAGGTTAGGGTACGACAACGGTTTAGGGTGAGTGTACGTTTTAGGGTATGGTTTAGTGTTAGCGCACGGGTTAGGATTATGGGACGGGTGAGTGTAAGGCTTCGGGTAAGGGTTACGGTTAGGGTTAGGCTTAGGGTTAGGGTTAGGGTTAGGGGACGGGGACGGTTTAGGGTACAGGTTAGGGTATGACAACGGTTTAGGGTGAGCGTACGTGTTAGGGTACGGGTTAGAGTTAGCGTACGGGTTAGGATTAGGGAACGGGTGAGGGTAAGGCTTCGGGTAAGGGTTAGGGTTAGGGTTAGGGTTAGGGTTAGAGGACGGGGACGGTTTAGGGTACAGGTTAGGGTACGACAACGGTTTAGGGTGAGCGTACGTGTTAGGGTACGGGTTAGTGTTAGCGTACGGGATAGGATTAGGGGACGGGTGAGGGTAAGGCTTCGAGTAAGGGTTAGTGTTAGGGTTCGGTTTAGGGTTAGGGGCCGGGCACGGGGACGGTTTAGGGTACAGGTTAGGGTACGACAACGGTTTAGGGTGAGCGTACGTGTTAGAGTACGGGTTTGGATTAGGGGACGGGAGAGGGTAAGGCTTCGGGTAAGTGTCAGGGTTAGGTTTAGGTTTAGGGTTAGGGGACGGGGACGGGGACTGTTTAGGGTACAGGTTAGGGTACGACAACGGTTTACGGTGAGCGTACGTGTTAGGGTACGGGTCAGTGTTAGCGTACGGGTTAGGATTAGGGGACGGGTGAGGGTAAGGCTTCGGGTAAGGGTTAGGGTTAGGGTTAGGTTTAGGGTTAGGGTTAGGGGACGGGGACGGTTTAGGGTACAGCTTAGGGTACGACAACGGTTTAGGGTGAGCGTACGTTTTAGGGTACGGTTTAGTGTTAGCGTACGGGTTAGGATTAAAGGACGGTTGAGGGTAAGGCTTCGTGTAAGGGTTAGGGTTAGGGTTAGGTTAGGGTTAGGGTTAGGGGACGGGGACGGTTTAGGGTACAGGTTAGAGTACGACAACGGTTTAGGGTGAGCGTACGTGTTAGGGTACGGGTTAGTGTTAGTGTACGGGTAAGGATTAGGGGACGGGTGAGTGTAAGGCTTCGGGTAAGGGTTAGGTTTAGGGTTAGGGTTAGGGGACGGGGACGGTTTAGGGTACAGGTTAGGGTACATCAACGGTTTAGGGTGAGCGTACGTGTTAGGGTACGGGTTAGTGTTAGCGTACGGGTTAGGATTAGGGGACGGGTGAGGGTAAGGCTTCGGGTAAGGGTTAGGGTTAGGGTTAGGGTTAGGGTTAGGGGACGGGGACGGTTTAGGGTACAGGTTAGCGTACGACAACAGTTTAGGCTG
>NW_028322238.1:8747500-8752500 GCF_059928025.1 Delphinapterus leucas | reverse complement strand
GGTTACGGGTTAGTGTTAGCGTACGGGTTAGGATTAGGGGACGGGTGAGGGTAAGGCTTCGGGTAAGGGTTAGGGTTAGGGTTAGTGTTAGGGGACGGGGACGGGGACGGTTTAGGGTACAGGTTAGGGTACGTCAACGGTTTAGGGTGAGCGTACGTGTTAGGGTACGGGTTAGTGTTAGCGTACGGGTTAGGATTAGGGGACGGGTGAGGGTAAGGCTTCGGGTAAGGGTTAGGGTTAGGGTTAGGGTTAGGGTTAGGGTTAGTGGACGGGGACGGTTTAGGGTACAGGTTAGGGTACGACAACAGTTTAGGCTGAGCGTACGTTTTACGGTACGGGTTAGGGTTAGCGTACGGGTTAGGATTATGGGAAGGGTGAGGGTAAGGCTTCGGGTAAGGTTTAGGGTTAGGGTTAGGGTTAGGGTTAGGGGACGGGGACGGGGACGGTTTAGGGTACAGGTTAGGGTACGACAACGGTTTAGGGTGAGCGTACGTGTTAGGCTACGTGTTAGTGTAAGCGTACGGTTTAGGATGAGGGGACGGGTGAGGGTAAGGCTTCGGGTAAGGGTTAGGGTTAGGGTTAGGGTTAGGGTTAGGGTTAGAGGACGGGGACGGTTTAGGGTACAGGTTAGGGTACGACAAAGGTTTAGGGTGAGCGTACGTGTTAGGGTACGGGTTAGTGTTAGCGTACGGGATAGGATTAGGGGACGGGTGAGGGTAAGGCTTCCGGTAAGGGTTAGGGTTAGGGTTAGGTTTAGGGTTAGGGGACGGGCACGGGAACGGTTTAGGGTACAGGTTAGGGTACGACAACGGTTTAGGGTGAGCGTACGTGTTAGGGTATGGGTTAGTGTTAGCGTACGGGTTAGGATTAGGGGACGGGTGAGGGTAAGGCTTCGGGTAAGGGTTAGGGTTAGGGTTAGGGTTAGGGTTAGGGTTAGGGGACGGGGATGGTTTAGGGTACAGGTTAGGGTACGACAACGGTTTAGGGTGAGCGTACGTGTTGGGGTACGGGTTTTTGTTAGCATACGGGTTAGGATTAGGGGACGGGTGAGGGTAAGGCTTCGGGTAAGGGTTAGGGTTAGGGTTAGGGTTAGGGTTAGGGTTAGGGTTAGGGTTAGGGACGGGGACGGTTTAGGGTACAGGTTAGGGTACGACAACGGTTTAGGGTGAGCGTACGTGTTAGGGTACGGGTTAGTGTTAGCGTACGGGTTAGGATTAGGGGACGGGTGAGGGTAAGGCTTCGGGTAAGGGTTAGGGTTAGGGTTAGGGTTAGGGTTAGGGTTTGGAGACGGGGACGGTTTAGGGTACAGGTTAGCGTACGACAACGGTTTAGGGTGAGCGTACGTGTTAGGGTACGGGTTAGTGTTAGCGTACGGTTTAGGATTAGGGGACGGGTGAGTGTAAGGCTTCCGGTAAGGGTTAGGGTTAAGGTTAGGGTTAGGGTTAGGGTTAGGGTTAGAGGACGGGGACGGTTTAGGGTGCAGCTTAGGGTACGACAACGGTTTAGGGTGAGCGTACGTGTTAGGTTACGGGTTAGTGTTAGCGTACGGGTTAGGATTAGGGGACGGGTGAGGGTAAGGCTTCGGGTAAGGGTTAGGGTTAGGGTTAGTGTTAGGGGACGGGGACGGGGACGGTTTAGGGTACAGGTTAGGGTACGTCAACGGTTTAGGGTGAGCGTACGTGTTAGGGTACGGGTTAGTGTTAGCGTACGGGTTAGGATTAGGGGACGGGTGAGGGTAAGGCTTCGGGTAAGGGTTAGGGTTAGGGTTAGGGGACGGGGACGGTTTAGGGTACAGGTTAGGGTACGACAACAGTTTAGGCTGAGCGTACGTTTTACGGTACGGGTTAGGGTTAGCGTACGGGTTAGGATTATGGGAAGGGTGAGGGTAAGGCTTCGGGTAAGGTTTAGGGTTAGGGTTAGGGTTAGGGTTAGGGGACGGGGACGGGGACGGTTTAGGGTACAGGTTAGGGTACGACAACGGTTTAGGGTGAGCGTACGTGTTAGGCTACGTGTTAGTGTAAGCGTACGGTTTAGGATTAGGGGACGGGTGAGGGTAAGGCTTCGGGTAAGGGTTAGGGTTAGGGTTAGGGTTAGGGTTAGGGTTAGAGGACGGGGACGGTTTAGGGTACAGGTTAGGGTACGACAAAGGTTTAGGGTGAGCGTACGTGTTAGGGTACGGGTTAGTGTTAGCGTACGGGATAGGATTAGGGGACGGGTGAGGGTAAGGCTTCCGGTAAGGGTTAGGGTTAGGGTTAGGTTTAGGGTTAGGGGACGGGCACGGGAACGGTTTAGGGTACAGGTTAGGGTACGACAACGGTTTAGGGTGAGCGTACGTGTTAGGGTATGGGTTAGTGTTAGCGTACGGGTTAGGATTAGGGGACGGGTGAGGGTAAGGCTTCGGGTAAGGGTTAGGGTTAGGGTTAGGGTTAGGGTTAGGGTTAGGGGACGGGGATGGTTTAGGGTACAGGTTAGTGTACGACAACGGTTTAGGGTGAGCGTACGTGTTGGGGTACGGGTTTTTGTTAGCATACGGGTTAGGATTAGGGGACGGGTGAGGGTAAGGCTTCGGGTAAGGGTTAGGGTTAGGGTTAGGGTTAGGGTTAGGGTTAGGGTTAGGGTTAGGGACGGGGACGGTTTAGGGTACAGGTTAGGATACGACAACGGTTTAGGGTGAGCGTACGTGTTAGGGTACGGGTTAGTGTTAGCGTACGGGTTAGGATTAGGGGACGGGTGAGGGTAAGGCTTCGGGTAAGGGTTAGGGTTAGGGTTAGGGTTAGGGTTAGGGTTTGGAGACGGGGACGGTTTAGGGTACAGGTTAGCGTACGACAACGGTTTAGGGTGAGCGTAGGTGTTAGGGTACGGGTTAGTGTTAGCGTACGGTTTAGGATTAGGGGACGGGTGAGTGTAAGGCTTCCGGTAAGGGTTAGGGTTAAGGTTAGGGTTAGGGTTAGGGGACGGGGACGGTTTAGGGTACAGGTTAGGGTACGACAACGGTTTAGGGTGAGCGTACGTGTTAGGGTACGGGTTATTGTTAGCGTACGGGTTAGGATTAGGGGACGGGTGAGTGTAAGGCTTCGGGTAAGGGTTAGGGTTAGGGTTAAGTTTATGGTTAGGGGACGGGGACGGGGACGGTTTAGGGTACAGTTTAGGGTACGACAACGGTTTAGGGTGAACGTAAATGTTAAGGTATGGTTTAGTGTTAGCGTACGGGTTAGGATTAGGGGACGGGTGAGGGTAAGGCTTCGGGTAAGGGTTAGGGTTAGGGTTAGGGTTAGGGTTAGGGTTAGGGGACGGGGACGGTTTAGGGTACAGGTTAGGGTACGACAACGGTTTAGGGTGAGCGTACGTGTTAGGGTACGGGTTAGTGTTAGTGTACGGGTAAGGATTAGGGGACGGGTGAGTGTAAGGCTTCGGGTAAGGGTTAGGGTTAGGGTTAGGGTTAGGGGACGGGGACGGTTTAGGGTACAGGTTAGGGTACATCAACGGTTTAGGGTGAGCGTACGTGTTAGGGTACGGGTTAGTGTTAGCGTACGGGTTAGGATTAGGGGACGGGTGAGGGTAAGGCTTCGGGGAAGGGTTAGGGTTAGGGTTAGGGTTAGGGTTAGGGTTAGGGGACGGGGACGGTTTAGGGTACAGGTTAGTGTATGACAACGGTTTAGGGTGAGCGTACCTGTTAGGTTACGGGTTAGTGTTAGCGTACGGGTTAGGATTAGGGGACGGGTGAGGGTAAGGCTTCGGGTAAGGGTTAGGGTTAGGGTTAGGGTTAGGGTTAGGGGACGGGGACGGTTTAGGGTACAGGTTAGCGTACGACAACAGTTTAGGCTGAGCGTACGTTTTACGGTATTGGTTAGTGTTAGCGTACGGGTTAGTATTATGGGACGGGTGAGGGTAAGGCTTCGGGTAAGGGTTAGGGTTAGGGTTAGGGTTAGGGTTAGGGGACGGGGACGGTTTAGGGTACAGGTTAGTGTACGACAATGGTTTAGGGTGAGCGTACGTGTTAGGGTACGGGTTAATGTTAGCGTACGGTTTAGGATTAGGGGACGTGTAAGGGTAAGGCTTCGGGTAAGGGTTAGGGTTAGGGTTAGGGTTAGGGTTAGGGTTAGAGGACGGGGACGGTTTAGGGTACAGGTTAGGTTACGACAAAGGTTTAGGGTGAGCGTACGTGTTAGGGTACGGTTTAGTGTTAGCGTACGGGATAGGAATAGGGGACGGGTGAGGGTAAGGCTTCGGGTAAGGGTTAGGGTTAGGGTTAGGTTTAGGGTTAGGGGACGGGCACGGGGACAGTTTAGGGTACAGGTTAGGGTACGACAACGGTTTAGGGTGAGCGTACGTGTTAGGGTACGGGTTAGTGTTAGCGTACGGTTTAGGATTAGGGGACGGGTGAGGGTAAGGCTTCGGGTAAGGGTTAGGGTTAGGGTTAGGGTTAGGGTTAGGGTTAGGGGACGGGGACGGTTTAGGGTACAGGTTAGAGTACGACAACGGTTTAGGGTGAGCGTACGTGTTAGGGTACGGGTTACTGTTAGCGTACGGGTTAGGATTAGGGGACGGGTGAGGGTAAGGCTTCGGGTAAGGGTTAGGGTTAGGGTTAGGTTTGGGTTAGGGTTAGGGGATGGGGACGGTTTAGGGTACAGTTTAGGGTACGACAACGGTTTAGGGTGAGCGTACGTGTTAGGGTACGGGTTAGTGTTAGCGTACGGTTTAGGATTAGGGGACGGGTGAGGGTAAGGCTTCGGGTAAGGGTTAGGGTTAGGGTTAGGGTTAGGGTTAGGGGACGGGCACGGGGACGGTTTAGGGTACAGGTTAGGGTACGACAACGGTTTATGGTGAGCGTACGTGTTAGGGTACGGGTTAGTGTTAGCGTATGGGTTAGGATTAGGGGACGGGTGAGGGTAAGGCTTCGGGTAAGGGTTAGGGTTAGGGTTAGGGTTAGGTTTAGGGGACGGGGACGGTTTTGGGTACAGGTTAGGGTACGACAACGGTTTAGTGGAGCGTACGTGTTA
>NW_028322238.1:8410000-8422500 GCF_059928025.1 Delphinapterus leucas | reverse complement strand
GGTTAGGGTTAGGGGACGGGGACGGGGACGGTTTAGGGTACAGGTTAGGGTACGACAACGGTTTAGGGTGAGCGTACGTGTTAGGGTACGGGTTAGTGTAAGCGTACGGTTTAGGATTAGGGGACGGGTGAGGGTAAGGCTTCGGGTAAGGGTTAGGGTTAGGGTTAGGGTTAGGGTTAGTGTTAGAGGACCGGGAAGGTTTAGGGTACAGGTTAGGGTACGACAAAGGTTTAGGGTGAGCGTACGTGTTAGGGTACGGGTTAGTGTTAGCGTACGGGTTAGGAATAGGGGACGGGTGAGGGTAAGTCTTCGGGTAAGGGTTAGGGTTAGGGTTAGGGTTAGGGTTCGGGGACGGGGACGTTTTAGGGTACAGGTTAGCGTACGACAACGGTTTAGGGTGAGCGTACGTGTTAGGGTACGGGTTAGTGTTAGCGTACGTGTTAGGATTAGGGGACGGATGAGTGTAAGGCTTCCGGTAAGTGTTAGGGTTAGGGTTAGGGTTAGGGTTAGGGGACGGGGACGGTTTAGGGTACAGGTTAGGGTACGACAAAGGTTTAGGGTGAGCGTACATGTTAGGGTACGGGTTAGTGTTAGCGTACGGGTTAGGATTAGGGGACGGGTGAGTGTAAGGCTTCGGGTAAGGGTTAGGGTTAGGGTTAGGGTTAGGGTTAGGGTTAGAGGACGGGGACGGTTTAGGGTGCAGGTTAGGGTACGACAAAGTTTTAGGGTGAGCGTACGTGTTAGGGTACGGGTTAGTGTTAGCGTACGGGATAGGATTAGGGGACGGGTGAGGGTAAGGCTTCCGGTAAGGGTTAGGGTTAGGGTTAGGTTTAGGGTTAGGGGACGGGCACGGGAACGGTTTAGGGTACAGGTTAGGGTACGACAACGGTTTAGGGTGAGCGTACGTGTTAGGGTACGGGTTAGTGTTAGCGTACGGGTTAGGATTAGGGGACGGGTGAGGGTAAGGCTTCGGGTAAGGGTTAGGGTTAGGGTTAGGGTTAGGGTTAGGGTTAGGGTTAGGGACGGGGACGGTTTAGGGTACAGGTTAGGGTACGACAACGGTTTAGGGTGAGCGTACGTGTTAGGGTACGGGTTAGTGTTAGCGTACGGGTTAGGATTAGGGGACGGGTGAGGGTAAGGCTTCGGGTAAGGGTTAGGGTTAGGGTTAGGGTTAGGGTTTGGGGACGGGGACGGTTTAGGGTACAGGTTAGCGTACGACAACGGTTTAGGGTGAGCGTACGTGTTAGGGTACGGGTTAGTGTTAGCGTACGGTTTAGGATTAGGGGACGGGTGAGTGTAAGGCTTCCGGTAAGGGTTAGGGTTAAGGTTAGGGTTAGGGTTAGGGGACGGGGACGGTTTAGGGTACAGGTTAGTGTACGACAACGGTTTAGGGTGTGCGTACGTGTTAGGGTACGGGTTATTGTTAGCGTACGGGTTAGGATTAGGGGACGGGTGAGTGTAAGGCTTCGGGTAAGGGTTAGGGTTAGGGTTAAGTTTATGGTTAGGGGACGGGGACGGGGACGGTTTAGGGTACAGTTTAGGGTACGACAACGGTTTAGGGTGAGCGTAAATGTTAACGTATGGTTTAGTGTTAGCGTACGGGTTAGGATTAGGGGACGGGTGAGGGTAAGGCTTCGGGTAAGGGTTAGGGTTAGGGTTAGGGTTAGGGTTAGGGGACGGGGACGGGGATGGTTTAGGGTACAGGTTAGGGTACGACAACGGTTTAGGGTGAGCGTATGTTTTAGGGTACGGGTTAGTGTTAGCGTACGGGTTAGGATTATGGGACGGGTGAGGGTAAGGCTTCGGGTAAGGGTTAGGGTTAGGGTTAGGGTTAGGGTTAGGGTTAGGGGACGGGGACGGTTTAGGGTACAGGTTAGGGTACGACAACGGTTTAGGGTGAGCGTACGTGTTAGGGTACGGGTTAGTGTTAGTGTACGGGTAAGGATTAGGGGACGGGTGAGTGTAAGGCTTCGGGTAAGGGTTAGGGTTAGGGTTAGGGTTAGGGTTAGGGTTAGGGGACGGGGACGGTTTAGGGTACAGGTTAGGGTACATCAACGATTTAGGGTGAGCGTACGTGTTAGGGTACGGGTTAGTGTTAGCGTACGGGTTAGGATTAGGGGACGGGTGAGGGTAAGGCTTCGGGGAAGGGTTAGGGTTAGGGTTAGGGTTAGGGTTAGGGTTAGGGGACGGGGACGGTTTAGGGTACAGGTTAGTGTACGACAACGGTTTAGGGTGAGCGTACCTGTTAGGTTACGGGTTAGTGTTAGCGTACGGGTTAGGATTAGGGGACGGGTGAGGGTAAGGCTTCGGGTAAGGGTTAGGGTTAGGGTTAGGGTTAGGGGACGGGGACGGTTTAGGGTACAGGTTAGCGTACGACAACAGTTTAGGCTGAGCGTACGTTTTACGGTATTGGTTAGTGTTAGCGTACGGGTTAGTATTATGGGACGGGTGAGGGTAAGGCTTCGGGTAAGGGTTAGGGTTAGGGTTAGGGTTAGGGTTAGGGGACGGGGACGGTTTAGGGTACAGGTTAGTGTACGACAACGGTTTAGGGTGAGCATACGTGTTAGGGTACGGGTTAATGTTAGCGTACGGTTTAGGATTAGGGGACGTGTGAGGGTAAGGCTTCGGGTAAGGTTTAGGGTTAGGGTTAGGGTTAGGGTTAGGGTTAGAGGACGGGGACGGTTTAGGGTACAGGTTAGGGTACGACAAAGGTTTAGGGTGAGCGTACGTGTTAGGGTAAGGTTTAGTGTTAGCGTACGGGTTAGGATTACGGGACGGGTGAGGGTAAGGCTTCGGGTAAGGGTTAGGGTTAGGGTTAGGTTTAGGGTTAGGGGACGGGCACGGGGACAGTTTAGGGTACAGGTTAGGGTACGACAACGGTTTAGGGTGAGCGTACGTGTTAGGGTACGGGTTAGTGTTAGCGTACGGGTTAGGATTAGGGGACGGGTGAGGGTAAGGCTTCGGGTAAGGGTTAGGGTTAGGGTTAGGGTTAGGGTTAGGGGACGGGGACGGGGACGGTTTAGGGTACAGGTTAGAGTACGACAACGGTTTAGGGTGAGCGTACGTGTTAGGGTACGGGTTATTGTTAGCGTACGGGTTAGGATTAGGGGACGGGTGAGGGTAAGGCTTCGGGTAAGGGTTAGGGTTAGGGTTAGGGTTGGGTTAGGGTTAGGGGACGGGGACGGTTTAGGGTACAGTTTAGGGTACGACAACGGTTTAGGGTGAGCGTACGTGTTAGGGTACGGGTTAGTGTTAGCGTACGGGTTAGGATTAGGGGACGGGTGAGGGTAAGGCTTCGGGTAAGGGTTAGGGTTAGGGTTAGGGTTAGGTTTAGGGGACGGGCACGGGGACGGTTTAGGGTACAGGTTAGGGTACGACAACGGTTTATGGTGAGCGTACGTGTTAGGGTACGGGTTAGTGTTAGCGTACGGGTTAGGATTATGGGACGGGTGAGGGTAAGGCTTCGGGTAAGGGTTAGGGTTAGGTTTAGGGTTAGGTTTAGGGGACGGGGACGGTTTTGGGTACACGTTAGGGTACGACAACGGTTTAGTGGAGCGTACGTGTTAGGGTACGGGTTAGTGTTAGCGTACGGGTTAGGATTAGGGGAAGGGTGAGGTTAAGGCTTCGGGTAAGGGTTAGGGTTAGGGTTAGGGTTAGTGTTAGGGGACGGGGACGGTTTAGGGTACAGGTTAGGGTACGACAACGGTTTAGGTTGAGCGTACCTGTTAGGGTACGGGTTAGGTTTAGCGTACGGGTTAGGATTAGGGGACGGGTGAGGGTAAGGTTTCAGGTAAGGGTTCGGGTTAGGGTTAGGGTTAGGGTTAGGGTTAGGCGACGGGGACGGTTTAGCGTACAGGTTAGGGTACGACAACGGTTTAGGGTGAGTGTACGTGTTAAGGTACGTGTTAGTGTTAGTGTACGGGTTAGGATTAGGGGACGGGTGAGGGTAAGGCTTGGGGTAAGGGTTAGTGTTAGGGTTAGGGTTAGGGTTAGGGGACGGGGACGGTTTAGGGTACAGTTTAGGGTACGACAATGGTTTAGGGTGAGCCTACGTGATAGGGTACGGGTTAGTGTTAGCGTACGGGTTAGGATTAGGGGACGGGTGAGGGTAAGGCTTCGGGTAAGGGTTAGGGTTAGGCTTAGGGTTAGGGTTAGGGTTAGGGTTAGGGGACGGGGACCGTTTAGGGTACAGGTTAGGGTACGACAACGGTTTAGGGTGAGCGTACATGTTAGGGTACGGGTTAGTGTTAGCGTACGGGTTAGGATTAGGGGACGGGTGAGGGTAAGGCTTCGGGTAAGGGTTAGGGTGAGGGTTAGGGTTAGGGTTCGGGGACGGGGACGTTTTAGGGTACAGGTTAGCGTACGACAACGGTTTAGGGTGAGCGTACGTGTTAGGGTACGGGTTAGTGTTAGCGTACGGGTTAGGATTAGGGGACGGGTGAGGGTAAGGCTTCCGGTAAGGGTTAGGGTTAGGGTTAGGGTTAGGGTTAGGGGACGGGGACAGTTTAGGGTACAGGTTAGGGTACGACAACGGTTTAGGGTGAGCGTACGTGTTAGGGTACGGGTTAGTGTTAGCGTACGGGTTAGGATTAGGGGACGGGTGAGTGTAAGGCTTCGGGTAAGGGTTAGGGTTAGGGTTAGGTTTAGGGTTAGGGGACGGGGACGGTTTAGGGTACAGGTTAGGGTACGACAACGGTTTAGGGTGAGCGTACATGTTAGGGTACGGGTTAGTGTTAGTGTACGGGTTAGGATTAGGGGACGGGTGAGTGTAAGGCTTCGGGTAAGGGTTAGGGTTAGGGTTAGGGTTAGGGTTAGGGTTAGAGGACGGGGACGGTTTAGGGTGCAGCTTAGGGTACGACAACGGTTTAGGGTGAGCGTACGTGTTAGGGTACTGGTTAGTGTTAGCGTACGGGTTAGGATTAGGGGACGGGTGAGGGTAAGGCTTCGGGTAAGTGTTAGGGTTAGGGTTAGGGTTAGGGTTATGGTTTGGGGACGGGGACGGTTTAGGGTACAGGTTAGGTTACGACAACGGTTTAGGGTGAGCGTACGTGTTAGGGTACGGGTTAGTGTTAGCGTACGGGTTAGGATTAGGGGACGGGTGAGGGTAAGGCTTCGGGTAAGGGTTAGGGTTAGGGTTGGGTTAGGGTTAGGGTTAGGGGACGGGCATGGTTTAGGGTTCAGGTTAGGGTACGACAACGGTTTAGGGTGAGCGTACGTGTTAGGGTACGGGTTAGTGTTAGCGTACGGGTTAGGATTAGGGGACGGGTGAGGGTAAGGTTTAGGGTTAGGGTTAGGGGACGGGGACGGGAATGGTTTAGGGTACAGTTTAGGGTACGTCAACGGTTTAGGGTGAGCGTACGTGTTATGGTACGGGTTAGTGTTAGGGTACGGGTTAGGATTAGGGGACGGGTTAGGGTAAGGCTTCGGGTAAGGGTTAGGGTTAGGGTTAGGGTTAGGGTTAGGGGATGGGGACGGGTTAGGGTACAGGTTAGGGTACGACAACGGTTTAGGGGAGCGTACGTGTTAGGGTACGGGTTAGTGTTAGCGTACGGGTTAGGATTAGGGGACGGGTGAGGGTAAGGCTTCGGGTAAGGGTTAGGGTTAGGGTTAGGGTTAGGGTTAGGGTTAGGGGACGGGGACGGTTTAGGGTACAGGTTAGGGTACGACAACGGTTTAGGGTGAGCGTACGTGTTAGGGTACGGGTTAGTGTTAGCGTACGGGTTAGGATTAGGGGACGGGTGAGGGTAAGGCTTCGGGTAAGGGTTAGGGTTAGGTTTAGTGTTAGGGGACGGGGACGGGGACGGTTTAGGGTACAGGTTAGGGTACGTCAACGGTTTAGGGTGAGCGTACGTGTTAGGGTACGGGTTAGTGTTAGCGTACGGGTTAGGATTAGGGGACGGGTGAGGGTAAGGCTTCGGGTAAGGGTTAGGGTTAGGGTTAGGGTTAGGGTTAGGGTTAGGGGACGGGGACGGTTTAGGGTACAGGTTAGGGTACGACAACAGTTTAGGCTGAGCGTACGTTTTACGGTACGGGTTAGTGTTAGCGTACGGGTTAGGATTATGGGAAGGGTGAGGGTAAGGCTTCGGGTAAGGTTTAGGGTTAGGGTTAGGGTTAGGGTTAGGGGACGGGGACGGGGACGGTTTAGGGTACAGGTTAGGGTACGACAACGGTTTAGGGTGAGCGTACGTGTTAGGGTACGGGTTAGTGTAAGCGTACGGTTTAGGATTAGGGGACGGGTGAGGGTAAGGCTTCGGGTAAGGGTTAGGGTTAGGGTTAGGGTTAGGGTTAGTGTTAGAGGACCGGGAAGGTTTAGGGTACAGGTTAGGGTACGACAAAGGTTTAGGGTGAGCGTACGTGTTAGGGTACGGGTTAGTGTTAGCGTACGGGTTAGGAATAGGGGACGGGTGAGGGTAAGTCTTCGGGTAAGGGTTAGGGTTAGGGTTAGGGTTAGGGTTCGGGGACGGGGACGTTTTAGGGTACAGGTTAGCGTACGACAACGGTTTAGGGTGAGCGTACGTGTTAGGGTACGGGTTAGTGTTAGCGTACGTGTTAGGATTAGGGGACGGATGAGTGTAAGGCTTCCGGTAAGTGTTAGGGTTAGGGTTAGGGTTAGGGTTAGGGGACGGGGACGGTTTAGGGTACAGGTTAGGGTACGACAAAGGTTTAGGGTGAGCGTACATATTAGGGTACGGGTTAGTGTTAGCGTACGGGTTAGGATTAGGGGACGGGTGAGTGTAAGGCTTCGGGTAAGGGTTAGGGTTAGGGTTAGGGTTAGGGTTAGGGTTAGAGGACGGGGACGGTTTAGGGTGCAGGTTAGGGTACGACAAAGTTTTAGGGTGAGCGTACGTGTTAGGGTACGGGTTAGTGTTAGCGTACGGGATAGGATTAGGGGACGGGTGAGGGTAAGGCTTCCGGTAAGGGTTAGGGTTAGGGTTAGGTTTAGGGTTAGGGGACGGGCACGGGAACGGTTTAGGGTACAGGTTAGGGTACGACAACGGTTTAGGGTGAGCGTACGTGTTAGGGTACGGGTTAGTGTTAGCGTACGGGTTAGGATTAGGGGACGGGTGAGGGTAAGGCTTCGGGTAAGGGTTAGGGTTAGGGTTAGGGTTAGGGTTAGGGTTAGGGTTAGGGACGGGGACGGTTTAGGGTACAGGTTAGGGTACGACAACGGTTTAGGGTGAGCGTACGTGTTAGGGTACGGGTTAGTGTTAGCGTACGGGTTAGGATTAGGGGACGGGTGAGGGTAAGGCTTCGGGTAAGGGTTAGGGTTAGGGTTAGGGTTAGGGTTTGGGGACGGGGACGGTTTAGGGTACAGGTTAGCGTACGACAACGGTTTAGGGTGAGCGTACGTGTTAGGGTACGGGTTAGTGTTAGCGTACGGTTTAGGATTAGGGGACGGGTGAGTGTAAGGCTTCCGGTAAGGGTTAGGGTTAAGGTTAGGGTTAGGGTTAGGGGACGGGGACGGTTTAGGGTACAGGTTAGTGTACGACAACGGTTTAGGGTGTGCGTACGTGTTAGGGTACGGGTTATTGTTAGCGTACGGGTTAGGATTAGGGGACGGGTGAGTGTAAGGCTTCGGGTAAGGGTTAGGGTTAGGGTTAAGTTTATGGTTAGGGGACGGGGACGGGGACGGTTTAGGGTACAGTTTAGGGTACGACAACGGTTTAGGGTGAGCGTAAATGTTAACGTATGGTTTAGTGTTAGCGTACGGGTTAGGATTAGGGGACGGGTGAGGGTAAGGCTTCGGGTAAGGGTTAGGGTTAGGGTTAGGGTTAGGGTTAGGGGACGGGGACGGGGATGGTTTAGGGTACAGGTTAGGGTACGACAACGGTTTAGGGTGAGCGTATGTTTTAGGGTACGGGTTAGTGTTAGCGTACGGGTTAGGATTATGGGACGGGTGAGGGTAAGGCTTCGGGTAAGGGTTAGGGTTAGGGTTAGGGTTAGGGTTAGGGTTAGGGGACGGGGACGGTTTAGGGTACAGGTTAGGGTACGACAACGGTTTAGGGTGAGCGTACGTGTTAGGGTACGGGTTAGTGTTAGTGTACGGGTAAGGATTAGGGGACGGGTGAGTGTAAGGCTTCGGGTAAGGGTTAGGGTTAGGGTTAGGGTTAGGGTTAGGGTTAGGGGACGGGGACGGTTTAGGGTACAGGTTAGGGTACATCAACGATTTAGGGTGAGCGTACGTGTTAGGGTACGGGTTAGTGTTAGCGTACGGGTTAGGATTAGGGGACGGGTGAGGGTAAGGCTTCGGGGAAGGGTTAGGGTTAGGGTTAGGGTTAGGGTTAGGGGACGGGGACGGTTTAGGGTACAGGTTAGTGTACGACAACGGTTTAGGGTGAGCGTACCTGTTAGGTTACGGGTTAGTGTTAGCGTACGGGTTAGGATTAGGGGACGGGTGAGGGTAAGGCTTCGGGTAAGGGTTAGGGTTAGGGTTAGGGTTAGGGTTAGGGGACGGGGACGGTTTAGGGTACAGGTTAGGGTACGACAACGGTTTAGGGTGAGCGTACGTGTTAGGGTACGGGTTAGTGTTAGCGTACGGGTTAGGATTAGGGGACGGGTGAGGGTAAGGCTTCGGGTAAGGGTTAGGGTTAGGGTTAGGGTTAGGGTTAGGGGACGGGCACGGGGACGGTTTAGGGTACAGGGTAGTGTACGACAACGGTTTAGGGTGAGTGTACGTGTTAGGGTACGCATTAGTGTTAGCGTACGGGTTAGGATTACGGGACGGGTAAGGGTAAGGCTTCGGGTAAGTGTTAGGGTTAGGGTTAGTGTTGGGTTAGGGTACGGGGACGGGGACGGGGACGGTTTAGGGTACAGGTTAGTGTACGACAACGGTTTAGGGTGAGCGTACGTGTTAGGGTACGGGTTAGTGTTGGCGTACGGGTTAGGATTAGGGGACGGGTGAGGGTAAGGCTTCGGGTAAGGGTTAGAGTTAGGGTTAGGGTTAGGGGACGGGGACGGGGACGGTTTAGAGTACAGGTTAGTGTACGACAACGGTTTAGGGTGAGCGTACGTGTTAGGGTACGGGTTAGTGTTGGCGTACGGGTTAGGATTAGGGGACGGGTGAGGGTAAGGTTTCGGGTAAGGGTTAGGGTTAGGGTTAGGGGACGGGGACGGGGACGGTTTAGGGTACAGGTTAGGGTACGCCAACGGTTTAGGGTGAGCTTACGTGTTAGGGTACGGGTTAGTGTTAGCGTACGGGTGAGGATAAGGGGACGGGTGAGGGTAAGGCTTCGGCTAAGGGTTAGGGTTAGGGTTAGGGTTAGGGTTAGGGGACGGGGACGGGGACGGTTTAGGGTACAGGTTAGTGTACGACAACGGTTTAGGGTGAGCGTACGTGTTAGGTTACGGGTTAGTGTTAGCGTACGGTTTAGGATTAGGGGACGGGTGAGGGTAACGCTTCGGGTAAGGGTTAGGGTTAGTGTTAGGGTTAGGGTTAGGGTTAGGGGACGGGGACAGGGACGGTTTAGGGTACAGGATAGGGTACGACAACGGTTTATGGTGAGCGTACGTGTTAGGATACGGGTTAGTGTTAGCGTACGGGTTAGGATTAGGGGACGGGTGAGGGTAAGGCTTCGGGTAAGGGTTAGGGTTAGGGTTAGGGTTAGGGTTAGGGTTAGGGGACGGGGATGGGGACGGTTTAGGGTACAGGTTAGGTTACGACAACGGTTTAGGGGAGCATACGTGTTAGGGTACGGGTTAGTGTTAGCGTACGGGTTAGGATTAGGGGACGGGTTAGGGTAAGGCTTCGGGTAAGGGTTAGGGTTAGGGTTAGGGTTAGGGTTAGGGTTAGGGTTAGGGGACGGGGACTGTTTAGGGTACAGGTTAGGGTACGACAACGGTTTAGGGTGAGCGTACGTGTTAGGGTACGGGTTTGTGTTAGCGTACGGGTTAGGATTAGAGGACGGGTGAGGGTAAGGCTTCGGGTAAGGGTTAGGGTTAGGGTTAGGGTTAGGGGACGGGGACGGGGACGGTTTCGGGTACAGGTTATGGTACGTCAACGGTTTAGGGTGAGCGTACGTGTTAGGGTACGGTTTAGTGTTAGCGTACGGGTTAGGATTAGGGGACGGGTGAGGGTAAGGCTTCGGGTAAGGGTTAGGGTTAGTTTTAGGGTTAGGGTTAGGGGACGGGGACTGTTTAGGGTACAGGTTAGGGTACGACAACGGTTTAGGGTGAGTGTACGTTTTAGGGTATGGTTTAGTGTTAGCGCACGGGTTAGGATTATGGGACGGGTGAGGGTAAGGCTTCGGGTAAGGGTTACGGTTAGGGTTAGGCTTAGGGTTAGGGTTAGGGTTAGGGGACGGGGACGGTTTAGGGTACAGGTTAGGGTATGACAACGGTTTAGGGTGAGCGTACGTGTTAGGGTACGGGTTAGAGTTAGCGTACGGGTTAGGATTAGGGAACGGGTGAGGGTAAGGCTTCGGGTAAGGGTTAGGGTTAGGGTTAGGGTTAGAGGACGGGGACGGTTTAGGGTACAGGTTAGGGTACGACAACGGTTTAGGGTGAGCGTACGTGTTAGGGTACGGGTTAGTGTTAGCGTACGGGATAGGATTAGGGGACGGGTGAGGGTAAGGCTTCGAGTAAGGGTTAGTGTTAGGGTTCGGTTTAGGGTTAGGGGACGGGCACGGGGACGGTTTAGGGTACAGGTTAGGGTACGACAATGGTTTAGGGTGAGCGCACGTGTTAGGGTACGGGTTAGTGTTAGCGTACGGGTTAGGATTAGGGGACGGGTGAGGGTAAGGCTTCGGGTAAGGATTAGGGTTAGGGTTAGGGTTAGGGTTAGGGTTAGGGTTAGGGTTAGGGGACCGGGACGGTTTAGGGTACAGGTTAGGGTACGACAACGGTTTAGGGTGAGCGTACGTGTTAGAGTACGGGTTAGGATTAGGGGACGGGAGAGGGTAAGGCTTCGGGTAAGGGTTAGGGTTAGGTTTAGGTTTAGGCTTAGGGGACGGGGACGGGGACTGTTTAGGGTACAGGTTAGGGTACGACAACGGTTTAGGGTGAGCGTACGTGTTAGGGTACGGGTCAGTGTTAGCGTACGGGTTAGGATTAGGGGACGGGTGAGGGTAAGGCTTCGGGTAAGGGTTAGGGTTAGGGTTAGGTTTAGGGTTAGGGTTAGGGGACGGGGACGGTTTAGGGTACAGCTTAGGGTACGACAACGGTTTAGGGTGAGCGTACGTTTTAGGGTACGGTTTAGTGTTAGCGTACGGGTTAGGATTAAAGGACGGTTGAGGGTAAGGCTTCGTGTAAGGGTTAGGGTTAGGGTTAGGGTTAGGGTTAGGGTTAGGGGACGGGGACGGTTTAGGGTACAGGTTAGGGTACGACAACGGTTTAGGGTGAGCGTACGTGTTAGGGTACGGGTTAGTGTTAGTGTACGGGTAAGGATTAGGGGACGGGTGAGTGTAAGGCTTCGGGTAAGGGTTAGGGTTAGGGTTAGGGTTAGGGTTAGGGTTAGGTTTAGGGGACGGGGACGGTTTTGGGTACAGGTTAGGGTACGACAACGGTTTAGTGGAGCGTACGTGTTAGGGTACGGGTTAGTGTTAGCGTACGGGTAAGGATTAGGGGACGGGTGAGGTTAAGGCTTCGGGTAAGGGTTAGGGTTAGGGTTAGGGTTAGTGTTAGGGGACGGGGACGGTTTAGGGTACAGGTTAGGGTACGACAACGGTTTAGGGTGAGCGTACGTGTTAGGGTACGGGTTAGTGTTAGTGTACAGGTAAGGATTAGGGGACGGGTGAGTGTAAGGCTTCGGGTAAGGGTTAGGGTTAGGGTTAGGGTTAGGGTTAGGGTTAGGGTTAGGGGACGGGGACGGTTTAGGGTACAGGTTAGGGTACATCAACGGTTTAGGGTGAGCGTACGTGTTAGGGTACGGGTTAGTGTTAGCGTACGGGTTAGGATTAGGGGACGGGTGAGGGTAAGGCTTCGGGTAAGGGTTAGGGTTAGGGTTAGGGTTAGGGTTAGGGGACGGGGACGGTTTAGGGTACAGGTTAGCGTACGACAACAGTTTAGGCTGAGCGTACGTTTTACGGTATTGGTTAGTGTTACCGTACGGGTTAGTATTATGGGACGGGTGAGGGTAAGGCTTGGGGTAAGGGTTAGGGTTAGGGTTAGGGTTAGGGTTAGGGGACGGGGACGGTTTAGGGTACAGGTTAGTGTACGACAACGGTTTAGGGTGAGCGTACGTGTTAGGGTACGGGTTAATGTTAGCGTACGGTTTAGGATTAGGGGACGTGTGAGGGTAAGGCTTCGGGTAAGGGTTAGGGTTAGGGTTAGGGTTAGGGTTAGGGTTAGAGGACGGGGACGGTTTAGGGTACAGGTTAGGGTACGACAAAGGTTTAGGGTGAGCGTACGTGTTAGGGTACGGTTTAGTGTTAGCGTACGGGATAGGAATAGGGGACGGGTGAGGGTAAGGCTTCGGGTAAGGGTTAGGGTTAGGGTTAGGTTTAGGGTTAGGGGACGGGCACGGGGACAGTTTAGGGTACAGGTTAGGGTACGACAACGGTTTA